>NC_137025.1:29652943-29925900 GCF_032717465.1 Coenobita brevimanus
CTACAGGTTTTAATTGGCCCAAACAGTATTGGCCAGTACTCCTTCAAACTGTTCTCACCGGTAAAGCTCAAGTAACTTATGCATCTTTGCCTCAGGATCAATCTGATAATTATGATGTAGTTAAGAGCTTGATTCTTAAGGCCTATGAGCTTGTTCCTGAAGCCTATAGAGTAAAATTTAGGACAACTTACAAGCAAGATAAGCAATCCCATGTTGAGTATGCAAAAATCAAAGAAGATCTGTTAGAGCAGTGGTTAAATTCTAAGAATGTGGATTCTGATTTTGACAAATTCAAGCAGATGATTTTGCTGGAGGATTTCAAAAGGTGTATTAGTAAAGATGTAAGCCTATATCTTGATGAGAGAAGAATAGATAATTTGTCTGATGCTGCAGTTTTAGCGATGAATATGTTCTCACTCACAAGAGATATTCTAAAGAAAAAGGGAAAGCTGAGAGTAAGTACGTTGCCTCTACTCAGAGTACAGGTAACAGGAAAGAGAATAAAGATGATGTTTCTCAGGAAGTAAATACCAGCTTCACCTCTAGATTTCAGAAACGTAAATGTACTTATTGTAGTAAGCTTGGTCATACTATGGAGAAATGTTTCAGGAGACAGCGTGATGTGAACAAAAAGGAGTCTTTAAATATTCAGTCAATTGGTCTAGTGTCCACCCTTGAGAGTTCCCAGAATTCTTTAACTGAGTTAACTGAACCTGCTTTGAGGGGTAACTTAAATTCTCATGATGGAGCTCCTCTTTTGAGCAGTAACGTGGGTGACACTCTCAAGAGTTCATGTGCTAATTTCCTGTCTGATGGTTTTGTCAGTCCTCTGGACAATAATGACAGGAAATCAGTTAAAATATATCGTGATACAGGTGCTTGCCAATCCCTTATGCTGACCAGTGTTCTAGGCTCTAATGTTAATTCCTCTGATGAAACTGTAATCTTACAAGGTGTAGGGAATAATTACTTCTCTGTCCCTCTGTGCAGAGTGAATTTAGTCTGGTTTTGTTAATGGTTCCGTTATGGTTGGGTTGGTTGAGACACTCCCAATGTCAGGTGTAACTTTCTTACTTGGAAATGATATTGGTGGAAGTCAAGTGTGTCCAGCTCCTCAGTTGTCTAGTGAGCTAGTGGCTGCGGCCCAGGATTGTGATGTCCCTGATGTGTTCCCTGCATGTGCTGTCACTAGGGCTAAGTCTAAAGTTACCGGTGATTTAGAGGATAATGATGATGATGATGTTATCCTAGCTGACACTTTTCTTGCTAATTTGGACCACTCACCAGATGAGGCAGTGCCCCGTAGTGTTGATAATTTGTCTCGTCAAGAGTTGGTTGAGTTGCAGGTTGCTGACCCTGAGTTGAAAGGTCTAGCTAACTCTGCTTACAGTGAAGAAGAGTCAGCCGGTGCTTCTACTTGTTATTATGTAAAGTCAGGAGTACTTATGAGAAAGTGGAGACCCCCAACAGCATCAGCCGACTGTGAATGGGAGGTTGTACATCAAGTTGTCATCCCTCGTGTTTGTAGGCAGGATATCATTAGAGTGGCTCATGATTCCAGTTTGGCAGGACACCTTGGAGTGAGGAAGACTGTGGCACGCATTTTGAAACACTTCTACTGGCCAGGTATCTTCAGGGATGTTTCCTGGTATTGTAAGTCTTGTCACACCTGTCAAGTTGTGGGGAAGTGTAATCAGACCGAATAGGTTGCACCTCTAGTTCCCATTCCTCCTTTTGAGGCGCCTTTCACCCGTGTGTTGGTGGATATTGTGGGCCCTCTTCCTAAGACTTCTTCAGGATTTTCTTATGTGTTGACCCTGATTGATATGGCTACTCGTTATCCTGAAGCCATTCCACTTAGAAATATCTCAGCAAAGAACGTGGTTAAGGAAATGCTAGGGTTCTTCACAAAGTTTGGTCCGCCCAAGGAGGTACAGTCAGACCGGGGAAGTAATTTCATGTCAAATGTTTTCAAGCAGTCTCTGAAAGAGTTGGGCATCACCCAGATCACATCTTCAGCTTACCATCCCCAGACCCAAGGAGCGTTGGAGAGATATCATCAAACACTCAAATCGATGCTCAAGAAATACTGTTTGGAACATCAGAAAGACTGGGATAAAGGTCTTCCATTCGTTGTGTTTGCCGCAAGAGATTCTCCAAATGAATCACTGGGCTTCTCACCTTTTGAACTACTGTTTGGCCATGAAGTAAGAGGACCCCTTAAGCTACTCAAGGAATGCTGGCTGTCGGAGGAAGATGATGTCAACCTGCTGGAGTATGTGATGAAGTTCAAAGAACGGCTGTCCACTGCTTTACAGCTGGCGAGAGAGAATTTAGGAGCTGCTCAGGAGATGAAGACTTGGTATGATAAGAAGTCCAGGTTATGCCACTTTCAGCCAGATCAGGTTTTGATTCTGCTACCAGTTCATGGGCAACCTCTTCAAGCCAAGTTTAGTGGTCCTTATTTCGTGGAGAAGAAACTCAGTGATGTCAACTATGTCATCGCCACACCAGATCGTAGAAAGAACAAGCAACTTTATCACATCAACATGTTAAAGTTATATCACAGGCGGGACGAAAATAATCCAGTCTCCACTGTAGCTGTTCCACCCGAGTCTGCAAGTGAAGCTCTCCCATGCAGTATGAGCCTGAGTCATAGTTTGGGGAAGAATCCTGATATCATGAATGATCTCCAGACTAAGCTTTCTCATCTACCTCCCGAGGAAAGGCAGGAGTTTTCGGCATTACTGCAGGAGTACCCGCAAGTGTTTCGTGCCACTCCAGGAAGAACCACTGTGTTGATGCATGATGTCGATGTTGGAGACGCAAAGCCAATTAAATTGCCTCCTTACCGTGTGAACCCAGTGAAAGTTCCTCTCATCCAGAAGGAGCTTGGCTACCTGTTGGACCACAAGATGATTGAGCCCTGTCAGAGCGAGTGGAGTTCTCCTGTCACTCTGGTCCCTAAGCCAGGTGGGTCACAGCGGCTTTGCATCGACTACAGACGTGTTAATCAGATAACCAAAACAGACACTTACCCTCTCCCTCGTGTGGAAGATTGCATAGACAAGATCGGAAAGGCTAGGTACATAAGTAAGTTTGATTTGTTAAAGGGATACTGGCAAGTACCTATGACTGAACGTGCTAGGGAGATCTCATGTTTTGTAACACTAGGAAAGACTTTTGCATGTTCCATAATGCCATATGGTATGAAGAATGCACCAGCCACTTTTCAGAAGCTCATGAATGTTGTAACAGAGGGTTTGGCAGGGTGTGTTGTTTATATTGATGATGTATTAATCTTCAGTGACAACTGGAAAGATCACCTATGCCATGTCAGTAAATTTCTTGAGCGTTTAGTTCAGGCTAATCTTGTAGCTAATTTATCAAAGTGTGAGTTTGGTCAAGCTAAAGTTCAGTACCTTGGGTACGTAATTGGTGATGGACATGTTGCACCACCAGGAGCTAAGGTTCAGGTTATAAGTGATCTTCCCAGACCTAAAAGTAGGAAAGAGCTACAAAGATTTTTGGGAATGGTAGGTTATTACAGGAGATTTGTTCTTAACTTTTCTATTCTTGTATCACCACTTACAGACCTACTGAAAAAGGGAGTTAAATTTGTCTGGACCGATAACTGTGAATCCTCTTTCAACAAACTTAAAGCTATTCTATTAAGTCAGCCAGTGCTCGCTACTCCAAATTTTGCTAAGCCTTTTAAGATGGCTGTTGATGCAAGTGATACAGGAGCTGGGGCTGTTTTGCTGCAAGAGGATGATCAGGGTATTGAACACCCTGTATCTTATTACAGTAAGAAGTTCACTCCACCTCAAAAGAACTACTCAAGTATTGAGAAAGAGCTTTTGGCCTTGATTTTGGGTTTACAGCATTTTTCATTTTATTTGTGTTCTGGTTTTGACCCCATAGTCATTTATACCGATCATAACCCACTGAAATTCCTTAGTAAGTTTAAAGATAAAAATCAGAGATTGACAAGATGGAGTCTACTTCTTCAGGAGTATTCATTAGACATACAACATGTCAAGGGGAAAGAAAATGTTACTGCAGATTGCTTATCTAGACTTTAGACAGATTGTTTTAGAGTAATAAGAAATTTCCTTTGTAAATTTCTTTTTCTTTGTGGGGAGGTGTTATATAGCCTATGATTTCATCATCCTTTGTGTAATTTTAACGCACAGTATGCTGCATGTTTGATCACGAGCGTGTTCTGCCTCAGTTCCCCCATTCTACCGTTATAGTAGAGTAAGTCGTCCTTTCTGTTGTTCAGAGTAGGATTGTCAGTTCTTTGTCCCCTATGGCTTCATTTGCGCGTCCTTCTTACAAGTTGTATCAAGCTCTGCCGGCCCTTATATAATGAGCTCAGTCTCTACATTAATGGCCACTTAGATCTGCTCCTCATTTTGTTCACATCTCTGTCCTCCCCTGTACAGTTATTATTGAGTGCTCAGGAAGTCTCCAACCATCTAGCAGTTGTGTAATTTGAGTATAAGTGTTGTTGCATTTTGTTCTTGTACTGTATAGCCTAAGTTTAATTTGTAGGCCTAGTGAAGTTTTTGTAATTCATGTAAGATTCTTATTGTCAGCCATCATTAATAATAGTTTATATCTGTAATAATTTATCTTGCATTAACTGAGCATTACCCAGTGTATTTTCATTTTATCAGGGCTGACTTAGATAAATTTACTCTTGCTAATTTCGTGTTAATAGAGGCTATTGCAGTTAACCATATATTTAACCTGTTTTTTGCCATTACATTATCCTTATGAGTCCTGAATGTTTTGTTGTTAGTTTGAGCATTAAACTTTAACTTGTAATTTTACCTAACTCTTTTGTTTTGAACCTGGAACTTTACGGGACAGTAGTGATTTTTAGTATTCTCACTTAAAGTGTACATTATCTTTCTCTGTTCCGTAACAATATATATATATATATATATATATATATATATATATATATATATATATATATATATATATATATATATATATTGCCAGACGCTTTAACTCTTAGCCGGCGGCAGCAGTTGGTGAGATGTACTTAATAAACAAAAATCGTCTTTATATAGATGCCCCCGACCACAGGTCTGCACCATAATTATAGTTACACCGCATTATGCATGGTTTTAACATAATCTATATATAGATTCTATCGCATGTAAGGTTTTAATATAATCTATATATAGACTCTACCGGAATAAGGAACAGTTTTTACATTTCTTTAGCAAAGCAAAAATGTGCTTATAATACTAACACGGTAATTTTGTTAGGAGCTATTGTTCATATTTTTAAAAATAAGGTAAATGGAGTCACTCACACCCACAGGCAAAGCTGTGGCCAGGACTTGTGACCTGGATGTGGTTTTCTTCCACCCTTCCTCACTAAATTGTTGCTAACCTAACCTAACCTTTAATTGTTGCATCTTATGGCATTTTTCTTTTCATCTATTACTGTGGTACATGCTTCTGAGTACAACACCCAAATTTCAAAAGAATGCATAAATTGAGTTCTGTAGGAGAAAGAAGAGAGTGCTGCATCCCCCCCTAAGAGTTGGAAACAGACTGACTGAGTCTTGTTGTTTGTTAAAGATTTCCCCTTCGATTAAATGGAAGGGGCCGGGCCATATGTTAGCCCAGTCAGTGGATGTAGGCGTACATCAGTAAGGGGAAGATACTGCCGTAGCAGTCTCTTGACTGGTACAAATATATATATATGCACATATACCCGTATATGTGCATATTCACACACACATGCACACACACACACACCCACAGTCATTACACACACACACATTCATACACACAGATATACGTGCACATCAATGGACATGCATGTTAGGTGGGAGGAGGGGCAGAGCGCACCACCTCAGTCAATATTGGGAGAGGGACCGTGGCTACAACGTAGGCTGCAGCATTTCGTAGAGAGTTAATGGATCTGGCTGCATCATGGGTTCTGGGAATATCCGGGTTTGGAAGAGGTCTTTTTCTGATGCGTGAGGTGGCTGGGCATTTGAGGAGGTAGTGCAGGAGGGGGTAGAGGGTAGCCGCTTGACAGTGCTGACATTCAGAGTCTGGTGCTTCATCATCGTCGATAATTTCGCTGCAGCATTTATATCCCAGGCGAAGGCGGCGCAGACGAGTGAGCATGTTAAAGTTGGATCTAGTGGTAGGTGGTAGTGGCTTATAGCGTGTGGCAAGTGCATACCATCTAGCAGAGGGGGAGCGTAGTTCGACATATAGGCGGTGGTCATCTTTATTTAATCTGGCTGCCCTTTCTCTAATGCCTTGCTTGACTTGGCTTAGGCTTGTCGTGATGACAAAATCGATGTTCGGTTTTTCTAGGGCGTGTTTTGCTGTGAGGTCTGCCTTCTCGTTACCCACGATGCCTACATGACTTGGGATCAAATTTATAATAATCGATCCTCCAGCATTGCAGATACCTTGTGAGGTGGTGAGAATGTCATGGATTAAGTGAATGTTGTCTTTGTGAGTGTGTTGGCGAAGAGTATGAATAGCCGAAGCAGAGTCCGTGTGTATGATAGTGGGAGTAGTGGGGTTGTGCTCTAGGGCATCAGAGAGGGCAGCTAATATGGCTGCCAGCTCGGCCTGGAGGGTGGAGGCACCATCTGTGACACGGAAGCCAAAAGATCTGTCCCCGCACACAAAAGCTCCTCCAGCTTTGGTTGGTGTGACAGAACCGTCGGTGTAGTACGTATTGGACTGTGGGAGTGTGTGGGTGGCAATTTGTCTGAGGCCCTCTTGACGCAGCAATTGGGTGGGCGTTTGTTTTTTGGATAGTGTGTGCGTGAAAATGAGCGTGAATGGGGGTGGACTCCAAGGAGGCTGGGGGATGAAGTTGGTGGCAGGTGTGTTATTGGCTTGTGTTATAAAGTTATCTAGTTCATAGGTGTGGATAGCTCGAGCTACATTATGAACCCAGCTATTTGTGAGTAAGTCCTGGTGGAGGTTGGCTGCTGCTGTGAGCCGTGGCAGTAGGGGAAGGGGGAAAGAATTGTGGGCTAGTTTGGCTGCCAGGCCCGCCACCCTTGCTTGTATGCGAAGGTGTAGGGATTCGAGGTGACATTCCATGCAGAGATTGCATAGTCTGGTCCACATGGGTGCACCAGTCATGGTGTGCATGGCACTGTTCTGGATGACTTCCAGTTTGGCCAGTTGTGGCTCGTCAAGGGACGGTAGTACTGGCACCGCATAGTCCACTATTGCTCTTATGGTCTGGATGTAGAATAGACGGAGGACTTTGTATGTGGCACCCCTTCCCTTTCCTGCCAAGGATCGCAGAGCATTGAGGCGAAGCTTTGTTCTTTCTCGGAGGTGGTTGACCTCAGTCCGGAAACAAAGTTTGGAGTCAAAGATAACTCCCAGGTACTTGTGTGTAGGAACATAATCGATGGCTGTGTCACCGAGGTAGAGTTTGTCTTTCGGTGGGTTTATAAGGAAGGGAAGAGCCTTGGTTTTATTTGGGTTAATTTTGAGTCCCAGCTCTGTACATTTTAGGTGGAGTCTTGTCAGAGCCCTCTGGGCTTTTGCATGATATGGGCCACCGTGGACTACCAGAGTAATATCGTCAGCATAACAGAGGAGTCGGGCTCCAGGGCCTAGGTCCACCTGTAGGAGGCAGTTTATAAGGGCGTTAAAAAGCGTGGGGCTGAGAATGCTGCCCTGTGGGGTTCCGTTGATGTGGCAGTGTTCTGATGATGTGTGCCCCTGAAACCGTACTGCTGCCCTTCGGCCCTGAAAGAAGCTCTCAAGCCAGCACAGGACGCGACCTTTGACTCCCTTGCTTGCTAGGGTTGCCAGGATAGCCCTCGGGCATGCCAGCTCGGAGGCCTTTTCGAGGTCTATAAAAATGGCCAGGCCTCTTCCTCCACGCAACTCCGAGAGGAAGGAGCTCAGGCACTCAGCCGTTCCCCTGCCTCTGGTGTAAGCAAAGATATGACTGTGGGGTGATGGCAGAATCCAGTTGAGGCGCTCGAGCACCATCCTCTCAACAGTTTTGCTTAGGCAACTGAGAAGGGAGATAGGTCTAAAGGCTGTAGGATCAGGTGGTTTGGGGATGGGGTGAATGGTGGCAGTCTTCCATTGCTCAGGGACTTTGCCCATAGACCAGGAGTGATTCAATAGGTCCAGGAAGGCGGATCTTGCTGTAGGCCCAGCGTGTGTGAGCATGGAATAGGTGATACCATCTGGGCCTGGGGCAGTGTCAGTGATTGTTTTCAAGGCTTGATCAAGCTCATGCATCGTGAATAGATGATCAGAGTCAGCTGGGGTGGCCTGGCACACGTTTATAAGATCCGTCCTGGTCTGGTTTAGGGTTTCTTGCTTATGTCTGGTGTCTTCTGGAAGCTGTGTGGGGGAGGTCCTCTGGGCAAATGTAGCTGCCAGCCTTTCAGCCTCTCCCTGTGGGTCGGGGTGAGAGGGGGGACGAGGTGGCAAAGGGTTGGAAACAGCTCTTAATTTTTTCCAAATGCTTCCCAGTCTTGAATGAGCACCAAGGGACTGACACCACTCCAGCCACTTTTGCTCCTTTATGTCTGTTTTCTCCGCTGTAGAGTGCCTGACGACGGCCTGGAGGTAGGCTAGGCTATTAATTGTCGGGTTGGCTCTGTGGATCTTCTTGGCTCTGTTAAGGCGTCTGTTTAGTTCCTTCACCCTGTCACAGTAGAACCAATGGTCTGTATGGTAAGCCTTTGGGGGAGCAGTTTTTGGGATAGAGGAGCCTGCTGCTGCACTGAAGGCGTCTGTGAGGAGGGCGGCATGTTCCTCCAGGTTTACTGGAGCGTTAAATGCTGCTGTATCTTCCAGTATGGTGGTGAATTTAGGCCAGTCTGCCCTCTTGGTATTCCACCTTGGTGGGGGCCCAGCAGGCGTAGGGAGTGGAGCAACCCTGATGGTGGTAATTATAGCATGATGGTCTGACGTTAGGGTGGGATGTAGCCTCCAGGTAGTGAGGGGGCCTAAGCCAGACGACACAAAAGAGAGATCTAGCCTGCCTCCGCGTACATGCATTGGTGTGGATAGGTCAATGAGGAGTATGATCTCTGGCACCGCCTCCAGTAGCTCTGAAATATGGCATCCAGCTGCATTGGTGGGGGACCTAGAGCCTAAGCTGGGGTGATGGGCATTAAGATCGCCACCAATGAAGATCTGATTAGTTGTGGAGAGAGTGGCAACCTCCCCAAGGTTAATGTCGGCTGTAGGGTGGCGGTAAATATTGTATAGTTGTAGGTGACCATCTGCTAAGGTTATGTCAACTCCTTGGACCTCGACACCTTCGCCACAGTCTGGTGGCGGATCAATAGCTTTGGCAGATATATGGCTCCAAACAAGTATGGCACAGCCTCTGGGGCCGCCTGGAGTGCTGGGGAGGAGGAAGGTGGTGAAGCCTGGCAATCGGAGCTGCCTGTTTGGTTTTAGGAGTGTTTCTTGGAGGAGGAGGATGTCTAAATGGTCTCTATGGGCTGCCTCTTCTAGTAGGAGGCGTTTGGGAGTAATCCCATAGACGTTCCACTGTAAAATGTGGAGTGCTTGTGTGTGTGTGGGTTGTCTATGAGGAAATGTGTGTGTTAGTCGTCCATGTCTGTGTGCGTTGGGATGGGGGATCGTGATCTCCTCCTGTGTGTGTTGGTGTCCGTGTGTGGTGGTGCTGGGGACAGCTGGTGTGCTTTGTCTGGCTGTTTGTCTGTGGTGTTGGCATGGCTGTGTGACTGTTGGTGAGGTGTTCGTAGGCGGTCCTGAGATTGTTTGCGTGAACGTGAGCGGCTCTGACGTTCCTCTTTTCCCTTCTGTTTGCTGTGTTGTGTGTGAATAGGAGCAGTGGTAGGGGTTGTGGGTGGCGGTGGCATCTCTGTTTGTGTTGGCTGTGGGTTGTGTGCAAACTGGTCCAGTGATTTGTGTACGAACGTGTGGATTCCCTCTGGGCTGGGGATAGGCATGCCTAGCTCCTTTCCCATCCATGTGGTGATATGGTCGGCTATTTGCTGAGCAAAGCAGGCCAGTTGGTCCCTGTTCAGAATGACATATCCTGGAGGAAGTATGGGAGCTGGTGGAGGAGTTTGCGTGGCAGCATCTGGCACTGTTTGAGTCGAGATGGTGTGGACTGTCGGACGTGTTGGTGGAGGCGGTTGTGCTGTGGTGTGTGATGTGGCAGTGGGAGTGGGTCTGGATGGAGGTGGGGGAACTGCTGGAGGTGTGTGTTTGCTTGGAGGTAGAGGGGGGAACTCTTCTGGGGCCGGTGGTTGCCGTATTGTGGACTGTGGTGTGCGTTGTTGTCCCCATGTGAAGGTCCCTGGTGGTGCTGGTGTCACTGTGGTCCTTGCCTGGAGCCAACGGTGCTCTCTTACTATGCCCTTCTGCACTAGGTCTTTGCGTGCTGGGCATAGTTTGTTCCAGGCATGGTGAGGGAGCTGGCAGTTGGGGCATTTTGGCTGAACCGGCTGCTTGGCCTTTAACTTGGTGATGCACTCCTCTGTGGCATGACGACCACTGCACACAGCGCATGTTGGGGGGCGAGTGCATCGTGACTGGTGGTGCCCGTAGCGCTGGCAATTGAAGCACCTGAGAGGCTCCGGGGTGTATGGGCGGATAGTGTAGGTGCCCCATGACTGTAGGTCGAGTGCTGTTGGGATGGGGCCTCTGAGGGTGACTAGCACCTGCCTGGTGGGGGCTCCCCCTACCTCGCATCTCGTGGCTTCCTCCACTTGGATGTTGTTTTTTATGGCTTGCAGGGGAAAATTTGTAGGGTAATTTTGGAGGATAACTTTTCTGGTGGACAGGTTGGGGTCAAGTTTTTTCAGGCTGATGGGTTTGCCTGCCACAGAGGTGAGAGAGTCTAAGGCATGAAAGGTGTCTTTATCGAGAGGAACCAGGATCTTGTTTTGGTTCCGTTTTGCCTCCAATTTAAACTTGAGATGAGGCATCTCTGTCTCCAAGGCAATCACAGTGTCATAAGGGGTGAGGAAGGCATCATTGTTGGTGATGAGGAATGCAGGAGGCTTTGAGGGGGGAAGAGGGAGTGTACTGGTAGTGTTAGGTGGCTGAGGAAGGTGCTGGGAAGATGAACGTGTGTTTGTGGGTGTGGCGTGGTGGTCTGTATTGCAGGAGGATGTGGCTGGCTCATTAGCAAGGTTGGTAGGTCTTTTACTATTTTTCTTTCTCTGTACCACTGTGAAGCCGTCATCATCAGTCATCGTGTCCGTGGTCGTGGTGGCAGGGGCCTGGGTAGCATCGGTCTTGGAAGTCAATGTGTCAGGAGGAGTTAACTTGGCGTCCTTGCTGGAGAGGTCTGAGTCAGTGGGAGAGACATCTTCGGTATCCATGTTCAGGAAGAGATCATCAGCACCATATTCTGGCCCTGTTAGTCGTGGCCTTTTGCAGTGAGACTTAGGCTTGGTGCCTGTAGGTGATGGGGGTGAACACGAGTCACCACTCGGGTCAGGATCGAGTGCAGGATCCGGCGCGCTCATGGTAAAAAAAAAAAAAAAAAAAAAAAAAAGTCTCTCTCTCTCTCTATATATATGTATCTGTAAGATATATATATATATATATATATATATATGTACTGGAGTATTTATTTATTTAAATGTTATTCCATTCCTCTTTCTAGCATACACACATGTACATACTCATACACCCATGTATACTTAAAATATACACGAATATATGTGCATGAACCAATGTATATACCTTAAAAGAGCAACGAAAGAAACAAGAAAATAAATAAATTATCAGCTGCTAATCCGGCGGTTCCCTACAGTGCCGGGGGCCTAAACTCCCCGCCCTCTAAAAGGCGCCGTGAGAGTGCCCCAACACTGCCCCGTGAGGGACTTACCTAACCCTAGCCCTAACAGAAAGCCTACCCTTGCCGCCTCCTATAACCAGGCCTCTAAGGCCCCCCTTCATGGAAATACCCTACGGTATCCCTTCAGGGTTCGGCGTCGTACTACGGCAGGGACTCTAAGTGGCAGCCGGAAAAACAGCTGATAACACAAAAAACACAAGAGCACACAAGACTTTGGTGAAAAGCACCGGATCTCGTAAACGAGAGAAAAAACAGACTGTGAAAGTCTAAGGAGAGATCTAGCCACCGTTCAGGATCTGGGGAAGAGATGTTCTCACTACGAGAGCTGGGCCAGAACTGAAGAGCAGGATGTGACTGAGTCACCAGGTACACACCCTTATATAGGGATATCTGAGACTCTAGGGCATCCCGTAGGTTGCCAGATAGGGATATCTGAGGTTCTAGGGCACTTACACATTACTGTCTATATAAAGTCTCTGCTAGGATTTACAGGGGACAAATTTTGGAGTAGCATCTATATATAGTCTCACTGCAATTTTTCAGTCGATTTTACACAGTCTATGTATAGTTCCACCTGCTAATCTCGTAAGGAGTGCCAACAAACAAATCGCCTCCACGTCGCCCTATCCCCCACCATTCACTGCCCTGCTCCCAGCTTACACCCCCCTCTCTCATATACCTCTCCACTCGATCCCTCCATCTCATCCTTGGCCTTCCCTTCCCTCTCCCCCCCTCCACCTCACTCACATACACTCTCCTTGTCAGTGTCCCACTCTCCATTCTCTCCACATGGTCAAACCACCTCGGTGTGTTTCTCCTAACGCTTCCTATCACGTGCATATCCACACCACAGTGCTCCTTCACATCCTCATTCGTCAGTCTGTCTCTCCAGGTGACTCCACATGCTCCTCTCAAATAACTCATTTCCGCTGCTCTCATTCTTGACTTCTGTCCCTCCAACAAGGTCCAAGCTTCGTTTCCATAAGTTACAGTTGGTATCACAATACCGTCATGTAGTAGCATTTTCACTCTCATGCTCACTTCCCTGTTTCTTATCACTGCTGTCAGGGAACCAGCAACCTTTTTTCCTTGTTGCACCCTTTCAAGCACTTCACCCTCCAAGCTTCCATCATTACTCATCACACTACCTAAATACTTAAATGAACTCACATTTTCCATTTCCTCCTCATCCAACCTCACTGTACATTTACTGACTTCGCTTCTCTCGAAGGCCAAACTTTATTCTTCCCAACATTCTTTAGATTCTGTTTCTTACACACTCTCTCAAACTCATCCACCAAGCCTTGCAGCTCCCCTTTGTCTTTACTAAACAACACAGTATCATCTGCAAACACAGGGAGTTTCCAAACACTACCCTCTCTCATTAGGGCAACTCCAACATCCACTGCTCTACCTTGTATCTCTTTTATAACCCCATCCATATACAGATTGAACAACCATGGAGACATGACACATCCCTGCTTCAATCCAACCTTCAATTAGGAAAATTCACTCAGTTCACTATCCACACGCACTGCAGCCTTAGCACCCTCATGCATAATCTTCACAGCGCTCAGCAACTTCCCATCGACTCCATAATTATTCTTAATACTTTCTACAACCCTTGTCTATCCACCCTGTCATATGCTTTCTCCAAATCCATGAAGGCCGCACACAACTTTCCCTCCTCTAGAAACTCTTCAGCAAAAGATCTAATAATGAATATCTAATCTACACAACCTCCTCCTTTCCTAAAACCTCGTTCTCCTCCAACTAATTCCTCCGTTATTTTCCTAACTCTTTCAATACGTATCCTACCATATACTTTTCCTATTATACTAAGAAGACTAATGCCTCTATGATTACCACACACTTCTTTTTCCCCTTCTCCTCTGTACAATGGAATAATTATACCTGACTTCCAATCCTCCAGGACTCTAACTTCCTCCCAGACCAATCTGCACATCTTCCATATCCATTCTACTATCTCTCCCCCATGCTTCAGCATTTCACCACACACTTCATCAATTCCTGGGGCTTTCCCCATTTTGACTTTCTTCATTGCTTCCTAAACTTCTGTCCTACTGATTTCTTCCTCTCTTCTTACATCCCTCCTTCTCCCAGCCATTCCCCAGCCACTTATACTCGCATTACTTTCATTCTTTATGTTCAGCAATTCCTTAACCCGCTGTGTGTCAGTGCCATTTTAAAACGGTCTGACATAATGCTGCGGCCAGTACCAGTGCTGTTTTAAAAGAGTCTAAAATAAAAATCTTCACTGTGACCGCATTTTTCAAGATTCGCGGGTAAAAATTGGCAGGCATGTAAGGTAACTGTTCCTCTACCATCCCCCAGGCTGTCAAGGCCATACTCTCACTCGCTCCCCCCCCCCCTCACGCTCGCTCTGACTCCTTTGCCTGTGTGCTTCACCCAGTGCTGTACATAGTGAAGGCATTTTGTAAATATTATCATGTAAGTGTAAGTTGTAAATATTTTCTTGTAAGTGTAAGGACTATATAGTGAAGTCAAGTTGTAAATACCTTCTTTTAAGTGCCAGGACTGTACGTAGTGAAGTCAGGTTGTACCTATCTTCAAGTGAGTGTAAGATAATGCATTCACAGTGAGAAAAACACGCAAATTGTGATAGATGCTGAAGTAATAAGTGATCAGAAAAGTGTACTGAACATTGCTATACCTTCCCAGCATAAATATCTGAGTATGCCATACATAGAAAACGGGTTTCTCTCACGTACGTGGTGAGCATGAGAGAGTGGCTATACCTGTACACGAGTATGCAGGACTCAATAACACTCATTTCCGAGCCTTGGTGAGCATTTTTTTTTTTTTAATGGCGAAATTCGTTGTTTCCACATCAAAATCTATCATTTTAGCCTAGCAAAAATGTTGAAAAATGGCTGGCACTGAGGTGATCCAGAGGGCTAAAAATAGCCGGCACGCGGTGGGTTAAAGTGTTCTCTCCATCTACTCACTTTTTTTTCCCTTCTCCACTAGTAATCTACCATTTTTATCTTTCACTCCCTGACTAACTTCATTGCCACCTTGTCTAACTCTCTTTACCTCTTTCCAGAACATTTTCTTACATTCCCTCCATTTTACACTCAGATTCCTTCCAAATTCCTCATCCACTCTCTTCTTACTCTCTCTTACTAATCTTTTCACCTCTCTCTTCCGTCTTTCAACTTCTTCCACATCCCTGTCTCTCATCCACTCATTATATGTTTCCTTCTTTTGTGCCACAGCCTGTCTCACCTCTTCGTTCCACCATGCTGTTCTTTGCACCCCCTTTCGTCTTGTCTTCACCCCACACACCACCTCTCATGCTGCACAGATTTCTTTTGTGAATATCTTGCACACACCTTCCACGTCCCCCATGTGCTCCAAATCATTTGTACCCAATCGTTCCTCCACTTCTCTCCTATTCTGCCTTTTTGTCATCCATTTGTAACCTTTCCACTCTCCTTGCATCAACAGGTATTCCTTCCTCCCTTCCTTCCCTTCATCTATTTCTCCATTTTACTTGGACCTTGATACTGACCACTACCAAGTGGTGGTCAGAAAGTCCACTCTCCCAAACTCTATATGTTCTTGCATCCATTACACACCTTCGCATCCTTTCTTCCACACACACGTAATCAATCATTGCCTTCATTCACCCTTCTCACCACTCGCCATGTATACCTATGGATCATTTTGTGCCTGAAGAGGGTATGGGCTATCACTAACCCCCTCCCACCACAAATGTCCACTAAAGCACTGCCATTCTCATTTATCTCAGCAGGCACACCCCACTAACCAACTACTCCATCCATCTTCACATTCCCTAATGTACCATTCATATCGCCAATCAAAAACACTCTTTCATTCCTTTCAAACTTTTCTATACACACACACACACACACACACACACACACACACACACATATATATATATATATATATATATATATATAGATATATATATATATATATATATATATATATATATATATTTATTTGTTTATAGATAGATAGATAGACGTACAAACTCGTGTAGAGAGAGAGAGAGAGAGAGAGAGAGAGAGAGACGAATACATACATAGAAACGGATTCCATTGACCCATTGGCTCATAGGGCTTCTGTGTGAGGGATTGTACTGGAAGGGTACTAAGCGTGCTGTCCTCCGCCTATCGACTCATAGTCGCGATGCTCATACGTCGCTGCCCCCATATTCCCTTCTTTATTAACTCTTGAAAATGCCCAGTTCTGTCCAATAGTGAGGGCACTGGATGGAAAAAAAAATGTCTTAAGCGTGGTAAATAATAACTTTGGAGTATAATTCTCCCTATTCCTCATACGGCTTCACCTATAGCTTCTCTCTTCCCCTCCCCCTACTGTATTATTCCTGGTTATCATATACCCTAATTATAGAGAGAAGTGTTACTCCTTCGATTCTCAATCAAGATTCTCAGGAAGCTGAAGGAATTATATAAAGATAAACATCTGTTTTCCCCGACCATACTCATACCCTGAGGCAGAAGGAAAGGACACAGTTTCTCACAAAGGAATATACTTTTTACTATACAGTCACAAGGCACTGAAGAGAATGTGATAAAAACCTCGACTTAGGCCGCTAAGGGTAAAGAATAATCTTGAAGTTTCACTCTCGCCTCGGTGTTTACCCTCACTTTACTCTTGCCTCACACCTTCCGACCACTAATTTCCTGACTTCTCACTCTAACCCAGTTACTTAGCCCGTTTCTTGAAGTTCATTCAGTCCCTCAACCCTGTTTAGTTATTTGCTGTAAGCTAACTTAGGAAATCCACCAGTAATTCTCGGAACTGCACATCACACTACATTCTCATTCCTTCTCATCCGTTCTCCTTTCCTCATTGATTCTACTCCCCTTCCTTCCTCATCCAATTCCTCTCCTCCTTTGTCTTCTCTTTTCATCTCTTCTATCATCCTTCTAACCTCTCCTCTCCTCTCCTCCCCTTCTGTCTCCTCACATCTCCTCTTGTCTTCTCTTCTACTCTCGTTTTCTCTCCACACCCCACCCCACCAAGTGACTTAGTTCATTGTTTCATTATATTTCTGAAATTGCATATTATTCATCTAATTAACACGTACCAAATTTAAATATTATGAATAATAATTGGTCCCTTGATACGTCCGAATTAAGACGTAGTAGTTGTCTACGCCTTTGCTTTAAACTTACTTTTCTGTTTTTGTTTCTCACTAATCCCCCTACTTACGTTCCGTTTCCTTATATAATTGTCGGTAAAATCGGTCATAGCGTCTGCATTTTTGTTTGCACCCTTCAGTTTCTCTCTGCCTTCCTGTGTGTCTGTTTATTCTTATTTTTCCCATTCCTTCCCAGTCTGCCTCCCCCACATTGCCGCAGGCCTATGTACCAAGGCATACTGTACTACCAATTGTCTTTTCCGCCTGTCTCTCCCATTGTGTCTCTTGCCTGTGTACCAAAGCATACCATTATCTACTTTTCTCGTCCTACCCTCACCTCCCAGTGTCTCTGGCCTGTGTACCAAGGCACACCACCATCTAGCTCTCCTCCCTATCTTCCCCACAAAGACCTTAGCTGCATATCAAGGCACTCCAGCATCTTCCCCTCCCTCCTGCCTCCCCCATAGAGCTCGTGGCCGTTGTATTAAAGCAGACCACCGCCTTGTTCCACCATCACCACTAACACTAAAATCCCATAGCTCTTTTCATATCCTCAAATCTTCCATCAAGTTTGGTTTAATTCAGACCGAAATTGTTCATATTGATCCAGCCATTCGCTGTGAGCTTGCTTTTTACCTCGCCCAGACGGAGTCCAACGAGTTTTTTTTCATGTTTGTTTTTTTGTTTCTTAGGAACATGACGGAAAAACGGATGAATGATATTAGATGAAACTTTCAGCATATGTGGGCACTAGTCCCCAGAGAAATTGAGTAATTTTAGGAGGTAATCGAGTAATCCTGAAAGGTCAAAATCAAGGTCACGGATTTTCAGAGGGCAATAACTTGAAAACGGTTGAAGAAAGATATTAACTATTAGGAACATACAGGAACTCGTATTACGGGCCTTCATTTAGCACAAAGACCTTTAACCTTGAATGACCTTGAAAGGTTAAACTCAATGTCACGGATATTCAGTGGGCTATAACTCGAAACTCATTGAAGATAGAGATATTTACTATTATCAACATATAGGAAAAGGAAATCCCATATGGGTTTATAATTGGTACCTGGACCTTTGACCGTAAGTGACTTTAAAAGGTCAAACTCAAGGTCACGGATAATAATGGAGCTATAACCCGAAACTCATCCAAGATAAAGATATTTACCATTACAATGATATTGGAAGTCTCATATGGGCTTTCATTTGGCTGCATGACCTCTTACTTTGAGTGACCTTGAAAGGTCAAAAGCAAGATCACGGATTTTCAGAGGGCGTAACTTGAAAACATCTGCACCATTACTTTACATAAGAACATAAGAAGAGAGGATAACTGCAGTAGGCCGGTTGGCCCATGCTAGGCAGCTCCTAGAAGAGTAACTGAACTACTAGAATGAGATAAGGATAGCAAAGAAGAAGGCTGTCCCCCGCCCTCCAAACCCTCCAGCCGAAGCCGGCAGGAAAAAGTCAGAAAGAACACCACTCAGTATAGAAAAACTGGCGTGGACATTTTACAGGAAAGTGTGAAAGGAGAATAGAGACTATCATAGTGTAACCTGAAAAGGAAAAATTATGAATTAGCATTGGTTATAAGAATTTATTTTTTCTATATCCACCCCTTATTAGTCATATGGATATCTAGCCTATGCTTGAAACTCTCAATGGAAGAGGCAGCAACTACTTTACTAGGTAGCTTATTCCATTCGTCTACTACTCTATTACCAAACCAATATCTACCTATTTCCTTATTGAAACGGAATTTTTCTAGTTTGAAACCATTATTTCTAGTTCTATCCTGTATGCTCACTTTAAGTACCTTGCTAATATCTCCCTTATTTATACCCTTCATCCACTTAAACACCTCAATTAAGTCTCCCCTTACTCTACACCTCTCTAGCGAATGCAGACTTAGTCTTTTCAGTCTGTCTTCCTATGACAGGTTCCGGACGTCATGTATCATTTTTGTCATTCTTCTCTGTACATTTTCTAACGAATTAATATCCATTCTATAGTAAGGACACCAAAATTGTACTGCGTAGTCTAAATGTGGCCTTACTAATGCTAGAGAAAGTTTCAGTATTACTTTAGATGATCTATTGCTCACGCTTCTCGAAATAAATCCTAGGACCCTATTTGCTTTATTTCTCGCATTAATACACTGTTACCTTGGTTTAAGGTCGTTACTGATCATAACTCCTAGATCTCTCTCGCATTCCGATTTGCTAATTTCTTTGTTATCTAAGCTGTATTTAGTGTCTCCAATGGTCTTGCCTATGTTAAGTACTTTGCATTTTTCAACGTTAAATTCCATTTGCTAAGTTTTAGACCATTTGGACAATGTATCGAGGTCTTTTTGTAAGTTATGGCAATCGTCAGTCGAGTTAATGATACGCCCTATTTTTGTACCGTCGGCAAATTTGCTGATGCTACTATTGACTCCTAAGTCTAGATCATTTATATATATAATAAATAATAAGGGACCGAGTACTGAACCCTGTGGTACACCGCTAGTTACTAATCCCCAATCCGACTTAGTTCCATTTATTAATACTCTCTGCTTTCGTCCTTTCAGCCAGGATTCTATCCATTTTAAGATATCGCCGTCTATACCGTGTGCTCGAACCTTTCTAACTAACCTTTCGTGTGGGACCCTATCAAAAGCATTACTAAAGTCCCGATAAATAACATCGTAAGCTTTATCGCTATGTACTGCCTCATAGACCTCCGAGTAGAATGACAACAAGTTTGTGAGGCAGGATCGTCCTTGCCTGAATCCGTGCTGACTTTCGTTTATAAGATTAAATCTTTCTAAGTGTTCTCTAATCTTATTTGCCAAAATTGACGCTAACATTTTTCCTACTATTGACGTTAGACTTATCGGACGATAATTCGACGCAGCTGATTTATCACCCTTTTTAAAGATGGGCACTACATTTGCGGTCTTCCACGCCTCTGGAACTTCTCCTGAAATTAAAGAGTCATTAAATAATGTTAAAAGTGGCTGACATAATTCTTCTTTGGTTTCTTTTATAATTTTTGCATATATATCGTCCGGACCTGGCGATTTTTGAGGTTTTAACTTATTAATTTCTTTCAATACGTCCTCCTTACTAATGGTTATTTTACTATGAATATTTTCCGTATTCTCATGGTAAATATTTGCTGCTTGAGGGACCAGGTCTAGATTTTCCTTGGTGAATACTGATATGAAATAATTATTTAGGATGGAGCACATTTCTTTATCTTCACTGGTAATGTCACCTGACTCTGTTCTCAGTGGTCCTATCCTATCTTTATTTTTCGTACGGTACATTTGATAAAAACCCTTGGGGTTTTCTTTTGATTCACTTGCAACCTTAATTTCATAACTTCTCTTTGCTTTTCTTATCTCCCTCTTTACTTCTCTATTTAAAATCGTGTATCGGTTACGTAAGTGTTCCTCTCCACGTTTTATTTTTCTATATATTCCTTTCCTTTGGCCTATGAGAGATTTTAATCTGTTGTTTAACCATCTTGGTTCTGAATTATTCGTTCTAAACGGTTTTGAAGGGATATATCTATCTTGGCCTCCGTGTATTATATTTATTAACTCGTTATACTTCTCACTGGTCGAACGTCTGTTTGGTACTGGAGATGAGTTAATTCCCGTCACCTGGACAACATTCCTATCTACCACCTCCCCCCTCACAGACACCTGACGGACATCCCCACGTGTTTCCTGCCCCACACCTATGACCTGTGGTTCCTCACTGACCTGGCATTCCCTCAAATAGCTAATCTCCCTGCGGAATACCGTTCGAAAATAAGCTCTTAAGCCATCGAAATCTCCTAGACGAAAATTAGGAACTGTGGAGGTATTTTCAGTGGAACAGACATCCCAAATAAATTTGAACTTAATTTCTTCATGATCGCTGTTACCAAGTCGTCGAACAACCTCTATATCACTAATGATATTTTCTTTATTAGCTAATACCAAATCTACAGTCGTTCTATTTTATGAAGGCAGTTTGGGTGGGACGCTCTGGGACTTCACACTGTTAGCTCTGTTGTCACATCGCCGCCGATACACGTGTAATTATTTGTGTTCACCTCTCTCTTTCTCTCTCACTCTCCTACTTTAAGCTAGTAACTACTTATAAATGAATTTTAAACACTCTGTATAGATGTAATTCAATAAAAAAGCTGTAGTATAGTATACATCTCATAAGACTCGTCAGAGTTGCCTTTCAGACGTTGTCAGGTGGTGACACGAGGGACAGCCCTGCGTGAGTGGGTCATACTCGGTCAGTCTCCCGCCATGGAAGCTATTTAAAAAAAAAAAAAAAAAAAAAAAAAAACCTATAGACTTTTACCTCAGGGGTGGTGTGGAAAAAAAAGTCGAAAACAAGAGAAAAAAATTAAGAAAATACAATTAGTAGTAGTTAATATATAATATGAGAGAGAGAGAGAGAAAGAGAAAGAGAGAGAGAGAGCGCACGTGTGTGGCGACGATGTGGCAACAGAGCTAACAGAGTGAGGTCCCAGAGGGCCCGACCCAAACTGCCTTGATAAAATAGAACGACTTTAGTATATTATTACCTCTGGTGGGCTCCATGATATACTGATAAAGAAAATTATCTTGTACTACATCTAGAAATTCCTCTGACTCTGCATCCCCTGTCTGATTTCTCCAATCTATCCTTGGTAGATTAAGGTCCCCTACAATTATTACTAAGCTGGACTGTGATGCTTTCCTAATTTCCTCCCAAAGGTATTTACTATCAGCTCTACTTAATTTTGGAGATCTGTAAATTGCTCCTAAGACTAATTCTCCCTATTGTTACTAATTTCGACCCAGACACTTTCTGTGTCCCTATTTACTTTAATGTCCGCTTTATTGTAACAGTTTAATGAATCCTTTACATAAATAGTTGCCCCTCCCCCCTTTCTTCCCTAACAGTTTGACACAAAAATATTATAGCCTTTTATCTGATATTCTGCTAAAAATTCTCGTGTGTCCGTATTCATCCAAGTTTCACTAATAACGGCAATGTCTATTTTCTCTGTACAAATTAAAGCCCTCAGTTCATCCATTTTATTACGTAAACTCCGGCGGTTTGTGTAGTACACTTTCAGATTATTACTAGTCGTTATGCCTTTACCTTGGCATTTACTGTTATTTATTTTGTTACTAACTGGGAAACTCTTTACTTTACTATAGCATTTTTTTTGTACTATCGCTTACCGCCCTTCTATCATCGCTTGTTCTATCATCTATCATCGCCTGCTGAATTTGAGGTGCCTGAGTGGATGTATCTACACTAATGGTTGAACTTTTGTTCTTAATTTTGCAAGTATTGATGCATCTATTACAGTTCAACCCATTGACTCCTAGGGTTCCTGTGTGAGGGATTTTGCTGGAAGGGTACTAAATTTACTGCCCTCTGCCTATCGGCTCATAATCGCGACGCTCATAGGTCCCTAACCTGGAGTTCCCTCCTTTATTAACTTTGAAAATGCCCAGTTCCGTCCTATATTGAGGAACCTGGGCACAAATAGGTTAATTTTGCACTGTCACTAAATGGCAGAAACGAGTCAGTATTTAACAACAATAAAATAACTGAAGTCGGGTGAGGTTTGTTGTGCCTGGCACCACTTGTTAACTGGTTATTCTTAAACTTAAAACCATTGCACTAAGGTTAAATTTAATGCAGCGACATCCACGCTGTATTAGAGCTGGTGGTGGGACACCAAGGAAGCCATGTCACTCCGACAAGAAAGATATAATGTTGTGTGGTGTATGATGTAGGTGAGTTGTGAGGAGAGAATCCCAGCTGTACCGTCCACCGTACATTGGATCTTAGTATTCAACTTCATGTGTTGTTAGATGTGAAACATGGATTATGGACTGAGTTTACGTAAGTGGAAAGTGGCAAGGAAGTGCAGCGAGTAATGTAAATTTGAGAGTAGTATGTATTCGTCCATACATGCATGTGAGGTATAACAGTGAAACCTGGACGATACTTTAACAGTACAAATCAAGGGTAGGTGCAGTGAAATCAAATGACTTCAGAAATGTCCGCGGAGGACAATCACTGAAGAAGAATAAAGGAACGCCAAAGGTAAATGGAACTGAGAGTGATATGATTAAAATTGTGTGTGTGTGTGTGTGTGTGTGTGTAGAGACATGTGTTAGTATACTCTTTATTGAAAGTAGTTCACAGGGGCATTCCTTAGAAAAAATAATAATAATAATAATAATCTGTTTAAAGACCAAAAAGATAAACCAAATCTTGAATGGTTGCAAACAGGCAGAGTTTATAGTTATATATTAACATCAAACTGGTCGTTCTTAGGTCATTTTTTTTTTTATGTACGCGTATTACGTGCAGTTATTCTGAATATGAAGAAACAAATATTACCTTTTTCATAATCTCTTTACCAGCCTGATGAATCACATCTTCATAAAAATAAATATATAAGTAAATAAATGGATAAGAAGCAGATCGTTGAATTCCATTCTGGTTTACGTATCAAGAAATGGGTTGAAGTGGTGAGTCGAACGTCAGTAGGAGAGTGAGGTGGGAGTAGGTATAGTGGGAGATACTTAGAACATTTTATCACAGTTTTTCATCGAGGTCGATGTAAAAGCGTTGGCAAACTTTTGGGAAAGTTTGACAAACCGGAAGCTCAATCAATCTTTCTCCTAACTTTTTAAGACGAGAGAGGGATAGTAAGAAAAGGAATAAGTGGAGGAAAGCAGAAGGGAGAAGGGAAGAAAGGGGGAAAAACAGGGGAGATATTTGGGAAAACTATCGCAGAAGAGGTAAAAGATGGTGGAAAGATGAAAGAATGCATGAAAGTGGAAGATAAGATGAAATGAATATAAAGAATTGGAAGGAGCGATGACCAGGAAGAGAGAGAGGAATTTAGAAGGGAAAAGGAAGAAAAAGGAAATGTGGTTTGGAGGAAAGACTGAGATAGGAAGCCATGGGAGAAAAAACGGATAAACATGGAAAGAGAGGGAGAAGAAAATAATGAGATTGAGGAAAAGAGTATACAGTACAAGGTGAGAGAAAACGGAATAAAATGCAGATTCGAATAGCAAGCTAGAAAAATGAGGAAGGACTTAGTATATACAGCAGAAAAAGAGAGCCTTATACCAGTAAAAATAAAGTTAACCACAGATAGAAGGGAAAAAAGAAATGTAAAGGTAAGTAGAGTTGGAACTGAACAGGAAAGAGGAGGAGGGGATTATTGTACTGAGTCGATGTAGAGATAATAAAGCACCAAGGGAACGGAAGGAACGGAATGAAGAAGTTCGGGGCAAGAGAAATGAATTAAGAAGAGGGAAAAAAGTGCAAAAGAATAAAGCAAGTAATGCAGGAGGCAAGAAATAGTAAGAATGATAAGAAAACTATGGAGTGCGAAACTTGTTATGACAATAAAAAGGAAAACGAAAATCAGGAAAATGGGGGACAGAAAGGAGGAATATATATATCAGCAAGTACACTGAGATCAATTCGTGCAAGTTCTCAGCTCAGCATGAAGTACACATCAGTAAAAATCACGTGCTGAAACAGAATAATTCAACATCGGTAATAAAAAAAAAAAAAGCGATATAATAATGTCAGAGTTGTTCAAAACGCAGTGTCTGGCACTTTAACATTTCAAAAAACAAATTGCTCTTATGACGTCTCTCTCTCTCTCTCTCTCTCTCTCTCTCTCTCTCTCTCTCTCTCTCTCTCTCTCTCTCTCTCTCTCTCTCTCTCTCTCTCTCTCTCTCATATAGCTATATCATAAGCTACCTATGTAAAAAGTGAAACATTATTTTCCATTGCTGAGAAACTGTGTACAGTATTACAAAAAGGGTTAACGAATCTCTTAGACACGACATCTTGGTGTTCGAAGTTGCCTTGTTTTAGGCATAGAGGTGGTTAAGATATTGGAACACAAATTGCTAAAGAGTATATACACATATTCAGTTATGTAGATGGATGAGGAAAATAACTGATTATTTTTACTGGCACGAAGACCAAAGATAAATAACAATATCTGAGTCAATATGGAACTCAGGATATATATATATATATATATATATATATATATATATATATATATATATATATATATATATATATATATATATATATATATATATCAAATCAAAAACACCTGGAACACTCTCTCAATCTAAAATTGCTCGAAATTATGCAAAAGCTGTATTAAATCTTGCTAAATCAAACTTTCTTCAAAAGCAAGCATCAAAACCACTTAACAGCCCTAATGACAATAGAATATTCTTGTCAACTCTTAATTCTTTCAATAATAACTTTAACAAGTCATCTTCCATTCCCCCACTAAAATCTTCAGATGGCAACATTACAAACGACCCGCGTGGGAAAGCAGATACCTGGGGGTAGGGGGGTTTCAAGAATACTCCCCCAGTATCCCTGCTTGTCGTACGAGGCGACTAAAAGGGTTGGTGGTGGGTTAGTGCCCCATCCCGTAAAAAGAACTAATTAAAAAAGAGAATAAAGCGCCTCGGACCCGGACGGACCATACGTTGACGACTAAGGAACGGACAAAGGACATTCTTAGGGTGGGAACATGGAATGTGAGAGGAGTGAATGATGAAGTGAAAGAGAGAGAGATTCTTCAGGTGCTTGAGGATGCAAAAGTGGATATATGTGGATTGACTGAAACTAAATGGTAAGGTGAAAGGGTGAGAGAATGGGAATATGGTGTAGGTATATGTGTGGGAGTCAGTGAGAATGAGAGGGCAAGAGAGGGAGTATGTCTGATGATAAGCAAGAAGTGGAAGGAGAATATAAGAGAGTATGGAACAGTGGGTGCAAGGATTGTATGGGTGAGGATGAAAGTAGGTATACAAGCATGAGCGATTGTATGTGTGTATGCTCCAACAGAGGATCGAGTGGCAAGAGTGAAAGATGAGTTTTGGGCGAGAGTAGAAGCACGTATGGACAAGTTTGAGAGGAGCGAGAGAGTGCTGTTGATTGGAGACATGAATGACAAAGTTGGGAATGTACGAGTGGATGGAGTGGTTGGTCAGTGGGGTGTGCCAGCTGAAGTAGATGGGAATGGTAGTGCTTTGGTGGACATCTGTGCTTGTAAGGGGTTGGCAACAGCCAACACCTACTTTCCTCATAAGATGATCCACTGGTATACATGGAGAGTAATGAGGAGGATGGATGGTGAACTTGTTGAACGAAAGGCAATGATAGACTACGTGTGTGTGGATGAGCGAATGAGAAGACAAGTGTTGGATGCAAGAGTGTGGAGAGGGTGGGGGAATGGAGTCTCGGACCATCACTTAGTGATGGCCAAGGTAAGGATGCAAAGAAAGTGGTTGAGGAGGCGAAGGGGAAGACAGGAGGAAGCAGCTCCTGTTAGAAGAGTGGAGAAATTGCAAGATAGTGAGAAAATGACAGAGTATAAGAGCATAGTGGAAGAAAGATTGGAAAGGTATGAGCTAGAGCAGATGGAAGGGGTGGAAGACGTATGTAAGATATTCACGGAAGAGATAGGCGCAGCGTGTGAGGCGGTTTGTAGAGTGAGGAGGAGATGCAAGGGTGTGCAAGGGACAGCATGGTGGAATGATGAGGTGAAACGAGCTGTGGAACAAAAGAAGAAGGCATATGGTGAATGGTTGGCGAGTAGAGGTAGGAGAGAAGATGAGAGAGAGAAGAGAGAGATATATGTGAGCAGGAGATGGGGAGGCTAAGAGACTGGTGAAGGAGAGTAAGAAGAAAGTGGATGAAGAGTTTGGGAGGAATCTGAGTGTGAAATGGAGGGAGAGTAAGAAATTGTTTTGGAAGGAGGTAAAGAAAGTAAGGCAGTGTGAAAGGGGAAATAATACGGGAATGAAAGATAGGAATAATAGATTGTTGGTGGAGAAGAGAGAGAAATTGAGGAAACGGAAGGAGCACTTCGAGGATTTGTTGAATGTAGAGAGTGAGAGCAGTGTGAGTATAGGTGGTTGGGGAATGGCTGGGAGAAGAAGAGATGAGAGGAGGGAGGGAGAGATCAGTAGGGCGGAAGTAGTGGAAGCGATGAAGAAGATTAAGCTGGGTAAGGCCCCAGGAATTGATGGAGTGTGTGGTGAAATGCTTAGGTATGGGGGTGAGATTGTTGTGGAGTGGATATGGAAGTTGTGTAGATTGGCTTGGGAAGAGGGAAGGGTTCCAGAGGACTGAAAATCAGGTATAATTGTTCCTCTGTACAAGGGAAAAGGGGAGAGAGAAGTATGTGGTAACCATAGGGGTATTTGCCTTCTTAGTGTGACTGGTAAAATATATGGTAGAATACTCATTGATAGGGTTAGGCATATGACAGAGGAGCTAGTTGGAGAAGAACAAGGGGGATTTAGGAAGGGAAAAGGGTGTGTAGATCAGATATTTGTTCTAAGATGTTTAGTGGAGAAGTATCTAGAGAAGAGAATGAAAGTGTATGCTGCCTTCATGGACTTGGAGAAAGCTTATGACAGAATAGATAGGCAAGGTATGTGGAAGGTATTAAGAATATTTGGAGTGAAGGGGAAATTGTTGAGTGCTGTGAAGAGTATGTACGAGGGAGCTAGGGCTACGGTGCGAGTGGATGGTGAGCTGAGTGAGTTCTTTGATCTCAATGTGGGACTGAAACAGGGGTGTGTGATGTCTCCATGGCTGTTTAATATATATATGGATGGGGTTGTAAAGGAGGTGCAAGGTAGGGCAGTGGATGTGGGGCTGGCCCTAATGAATGAGGGTGAGATTTGGAAGCTTCCGGTGTTGCTGTTTGCTGATGATACAGTATTGTTGAGTGAAGATGAATGGGAGTTGCAAGGTTTGGTGAATGAATTTGGGACAGTGTGTAGGAGGAGGAAGCTGAAAGTTAATGTAAACAAAAGTAAAGTTATGGTGTTTGAGAGGAATGAATTCACAGAGTGTGCAGTGAGGTTGGATGGTGAGGATATGGAGAATGTGGGTGCATTCAAGTACTTGGGTAGTGTGATGAGTAAGGATGGAACTTTGGGGGATGAAGTACGCGAAAGGGTACAGCAGGGAAGGAAGGTTGTTGGTACACTGAAAGCAGTGATGAGAAATAGGGAGGTGAGTATGGAACTTAAGAAGTCACTGCATGATGGTATTGTGATCCCTACCCCGACGTATGGAAGCGAGGCGTGGACCTTGCAAGAGGGGAACAAGTCAAGAGTGAGAGCAGTGGAAATGAGTTACTTGAGAGGAGCATGTGGAGTGACGTGGAGGGACAGGTTGACGAATGAAGAAGTGAAGGAACGTTGTGGGATAGATGTGGATGTGGTTGAGAAGATTAGGAGAAATACACTGAGGTGGTTTGGACATGTGGAGAGAATGGAGAATGAAAGACTGACTAAGAGGGTGTATGTAGGTGAGGTGGAGGGAGGGAGAGGGAGGGGTAGACCGAGGATGAGGTGGAGGGATGGAGTTGAGAGGTATATGAGGGAGGGGGGGGTGAGTTGGTGGGAGGGTAGTCAAATGGTGGGTGACAGAGTGACTTGGAGGCGTTTTGTCTGCGGCCACCCTTTGCGGGATTAGGGCGTCGGGCTATAGATAGATAGATAGAATAGATAGACATTTGCCAGAAACTCTACTATAGATGATACCAGCCAGAATATCCCAGTACTAGAACTTGACTCTCCCGAAATTGACCCACTTAAAATACAGACAAGATACGTAAAATCCATCCTAGACAATTTACCTACCAACAAAGCTCCAGGCCCAGATGGAATTCCGCCAGTATTTAGAAAAAGTGTTCACCTGAACTTGCCACTGTTCTAGCTATATTATTCAGACTATGCACACGTACTTCTTTATTCCCAAATTCATGGAAAGAAGCCAATATCCACCCCATTCCGAAGAAAGGAAGTTCCTCTGACGCCTCTGATTACAGACCAATAGCTGTCACATCTTCTCTTGGTAAGGTATTTGAAACTTTAATTAATAAGCACATTGTTAAACATCTTCAATACAACAACTTAATTAGTGATAGACAATATGGTTTTAGGCACGAAAGATCCACCATTGACACACTCAATCTCCTAACTCATACCACCCATCAAGCAATTGATCTACGTGGAGAAACTCATGCAGTAGCTCTTGATATTTCTAAAGCTTTCGACAGAGTATGGCACCGTTCCCTGCTGTCCAAACTCCCTTGCTATGGACTAACGTCTTTAGTTCCTTTGATTTCTTCATATCTTAGTGACAGGAAAATAAGAGTAAGTAGATATATGTATATTCCAATTTCCACTCAATTAACGCCGGCGTGCCGCAGGGGTCAGTTCTGGCGCCAACCCTATTCCTGGTTCATATTAATGATCTCTTATCTGTCACCCACAATCCCATCCATTCATATGTAGATGACTCAACACTAAATAGTTCATTCACACTCAGACACCCATTTACAAAGTCTAATATCTCTACATCTCACCTCAGTACAGCCATCTCCATAAATCAAGACCTATCTACGATCACTGAATGGGGACAAAACAACCTTGTCTCCTTTAATGCTAGTAAAACTAAATATATACAATTTACTAATAGACAGATATTGCCAGATTCGTACATTAGCTTCAATGCCACTAATATTCCCATCTCCAAAAGTATTGAAATTCTTGGCGTCTCACTTATCAATGCCCTCAGCTGGACCTCTCATGTTAGACCTCTTGTTAAAACCGCCTCAAAGAAAATTGGATTATTGTACAGTGTCCGCATCTTCCTCGCTGATGAGCAGTTAGCTATAATTTATAAGAGTCATGTGGGCTTTCAGCTTGAATATTGCTCACCCTTGTGGAATGGCTCTAGAGAGGTTGCATTAAAACAACAAAATAAAATTCAGAACAAAGCTGTTAAAATTATTAACAACCCTGCTATTACAAATAAACTACCTCCCCTGCAAGTAAGAAGGAATGTTGCCTCCCTTGCATTATTTTACGGATATTTTTTTGGCAAATGCTCAGACGAAGTTGCGTCCATGGTGCCACTTCTCCATGCCTTCTCTCGTGCTACTCGGGCATCTGGTAGCGCTCATGACTGGATTGTCACTCAGCCATAATGCAGAACTTCTGCCTATCAGAATTCTTTCATTCCCCGAACTGCATCTCTCTGGAACTCGCTTCCCCAGAGTTGTTTTCCTCCAAATCTCAACCCACATCCGTTCAAGTCTGTTACAGATATTTTATGAATGGAGGACACCAGTAATCTGGTGTATGGATTTTTGTTTCCTTTGTTTTTCCTTCCTCCGTTCTGTTATTTAATATATATATATATATATATATATATATATATATATATATATATATATATATATATATATATATATATATATATATATACACACACACACACACAACTAAATCACCGAATAACACGTGATTCACAGATATGCTGATACCTTCAAGGAAAAGGAAACACGATATATCCCGAGCACTTTCGTGTATTCACATCTTCAGGGGAGCACAAAGTGATGGAGTTGGAGAACACCTGTCATTTTTACACAGAAAGTAGGAGGGGAAAGTCCCAAGGGAGCTTACTAAGTCGCCGGCAAATACTACTGTTCTAAACTTACATCGCTACTTGTAGCTAAATATGTACAGTATTAAATAATAATATAGGCACATACATAAAACCTAATTCTTGATATACTGTACACACTTATGGATAACAATGAATTATATACCGTTTGGTAAGCATAAATGAGGAGTGTCGTAACATTAAGTTCTTAAAGGATTATCAGGATGTGGGAAGAGGATTATCAAGCATGAGCCTATTGACTAACCCAGATTTCTCTCTCCCTTCCTTCCTCTCTCTCTCTCTCTCATAATTTTGAGAATTAATGTAATCAAATACTGAGCCATGCTTAATGGACAACTGCACATATAATCAATGTCACTATACCTATGCATGTGAGTAACATGAACTCTAATTCACGTAAAAAAAATACTTATATAAATACTAACCCTGTGAATTATAGTAACATGAACTCTGATTCTACTTATATAAACTCTTACCCTGTCGTATACTGCATATGAACCCACCTACATGATGAACTCAGCTAGTGATGAGGTGAACATTTGCAAAGGGATTGTATGTGCCTTTATGTCCAGGTCTGGTGTTCCTAACTGCCAAAAAAGATTTCATGATACAATCAAATCTCTAAAGAAAGATAATGCATTACATATTACGAAAGCTGGTAATGCCAATGCTGTAGTGATTATGAACAAAAGTGATTAATTATCTAAAATGAATGACTTGCTTAAATGATGAGGTTACTTAAGCTAAGCTGATTAAAAAAAAATGAAACAGTGAATTCACAATTTAACAAGAAACTGAAGTGTTTATTGAAATGTGATGAGGACATCATCAAAAATCTTACATCTGTCTCTCGCCTTCCTTACCACACATGTACGGTCTCATCAGAACTCACAAGTATAACAATCCTGCTAGACCCATAATTAGCTCACTATAAGCTTCCTACAAGGTCTCCAAATGGTTAGTATCATTATTAAGTCCACTTATTGGTACCATCTCTAACTCAAATATAAAAAATAATGTGGATATTATGAACAAACTTAGCAGGCTAAATGTAATTTATGGTTTTACGCTTGTAAGCTTTGGTGTTACAACATTATTCACTAAGGTTCCTGTTGATGATTTGCTAGAATATCTCAAAAGTTCATTAATTAACTTTTCTTTACCTGTCTCAGACACAACATTTATTGAGTTAATAAAGCTTTGTATCAAAGACTAAATTCGAATTTAAAGGAGGCTACTACTGTAAGAAATTTGGTATGGCAATGGGCAACCCCCTCTCACCAGTTCTCAGAAATCTATCTATCTATCTATTGCCAGACGCCTCAATCCCGTTTGGGGTGGCCACAAACAAATCGCCTCCAAGTCGCCCTGACCCCCACCATTTCACTGCCCTGCTCCCAACTCACACCCCCCTCTCTCATATACCTATCCACCCCATCCCTCCATCTTATCCTCGGCCTCCCCCTCCCTCTTCCCCCCTCCACCTCACTTACATACACTCTCTTTGTCAGTCTTTCACCCTCCATCCTCTCCACATGGCCAAACCACCTCAGTGTGTTCCTCATAACGTTTCCTATCACATCCACATCCACACCACAACGCTCCTTTATATCCTCATTCGTCAGCCTGTCTCTCCACGTGACTCCACAGGCTCCTCTTAAATAACTCATTTCTACTGCTCTCACTCTTGACTTGTGTCCTTCCAACAATGTCCAAGCTTCACTTCCGTACGTTAAAGTTGGTATCACAATACTGTCATGTAGTAACTTTTTCACTTCCATGCTCACTTCCCTGTTTCTCATCACTGCTTTCAAAGAACCAGCAACCTTTCTTCCCTGCTGTACCCTTTCAAGCACTTCACCCTCCAAACCTCCATCCTTACTCATCACACTACTCAAGTACTTAAACGTACTCACATTTTCCAATTCCTCACCATCCAACCTCGCTGTACATTCACTAACTTCACCTCTCTCAAAGACCATCACTTTACTCTTCCCTACATTCACCTTTAGATTCCGTTTCTTACACACTCTCTCAAACTCATCCACCAAAATCTTTATATGAAATTCTTCGAGGAAAGGTTACTTTGTAACATTTTTGCCGAAGGACGCAATGTGGCTTAGATGTGTAGATATATTATAAGAACATAAGAAGAGAGGATACCTGCAGTAGGCAGGTTGGCCCATGCTAGGCAGCTCCTAGAAGAGTAACTGAACTACTAGAATGAGATAAGGATAGCAAAGAAGAAGGCTCTCCCCCGCCCTCCAAACCCTCCAGCCGAGGGGGCAGGAAAAAGTCAGAAAGAACACCACTCAGTATAGAAAAACTGGCGTGGACATTTTACAGGAAAGTGTGAAAGGAGAATAGAGACTATCATAGTGTAACCTGAAAAGGAAAAATTGTGAATTAGTATTGGTTATAAGTTCATCTTTTTTTCTATATCCACCCCTTATTTGTCATATGCTTATCTAGCCTATGCTTGAAACTCTCAATGGAAGAGGCAGCAACTACTTTACTAGGTAGCTTATTCCATTCATCTACTACTCTATTACCAAACCAATTTCTACCTATTTCCTTATTGAAACGTAATTTTTCTAGTTTGAAACAATTATTTCTAGTTCTATCCTGTATGCTCACTTTAAGTACCTTGCTAATATCTCCCTTATTTATACCCTTCATCCACTTAAACACCTCAGTTAAGTCTCCCCTTACTCTACACCCCTCTAGCGAATGCAGGCTTAGTCTTTTCAGTCTGTCTTCATATGACAGGTTCCGGACGTCATGTATCATTTTTGTCATTCTTCTCTGTACATTTTCTAACGAATTAATATCCATTCTATAGTAAGGACACCAAAATTGTACTGCGTAGTCTAAATGTGGCCTTACTAATGCTAAATAAAGTTTCAGTATTACTTTTGATGATCTATTTCTCACGCTTCTCGATATAAATCCTAGGACCCTATTTGCTTTATTTCTCGCATCAATACACTGCTGCCTTGGTTTAAGGTCGTTACTAATCATAACTCCTAGATCCCTCTCGCATTCCGAATTGCTAATTTCTTTGTTATCTATGCTGTATTTAGTGTCTCCAATGGTCTTGCCTACGTTAAGTACTTTACATTTTTCAACGTTAAGTTCCATTTGCCAAGGTTTAGACCATTTGGACAATGTATCGAGGTCTTTTTGTAAGTTATGGCAATCGTCAGTCGAGTTAATGATACGCCCTATTTTTGTATCGTCGGCAAATTTGCTGATGCTACTATTGACTCCTAAGTCTAGATCATTTATATATATAATAAATAATAAGGAACCGAGTACTGAACCCTGTGGTACACCGCTAGTTACTAATCCCCAGTCCGACTTAGTTCCATTTATTAATATTCTCTGCTTTCGTCCTTTCAGCCAGGATTCTATCCATTTTAAGATATCGCCGTCTATACCGTGTGCTCGAACATTTCTAACTAACCTTTCGTGTGGGACTCTATCAAAAGCTTTACTAAAGTCCAGATAAATAACATCGTAAGCTTTATCGCTATCTACTGCCTCATAGACCTCCGAGTAGAATGACAAGTTTGTGAGGCAGAATCGTCCTTGCCTGAATCCGTGCTGACTTTCGTTTATAAGATTAAATCTTTCCAAGTGTTCTCTAATCTTATTTGCCAAAATTGACTCTAACATTTTTCCTACTATTGATGTTAGACTTATCGGACGATAATTCGACGCAGCTGATTTATCACCCTTTTTAAAGATGGGCACTACGTTTGCGATCTTCCACGCCTCGGGAACTTCTCCTGAACTTAAAGAGTCATTAAATAACGTTAAAAGTGGCTGACATAATTCTTCTTTGGCTTCGTTTATAATTTTTGCATATATATCGTTCGGACCTGGCGATTTTTGAGGTTTTAACTTATTAATTTCTTTCAATACGTCCTCCTTATTAACGGTTATTTTACTAAGAATATTTTCCGTATTCTCATCGTAAATATTTGCTGCTTGAGGGGCCAGGTCTAGATTTTCCTTTGTGAATACTGATATGTCTTTGGGCACCTAGTGAAAGCCTGGATACCTTCCTTCCTCAGCTGAACAATTTAGCACCTTCTATAAAATTCACAGTGGATCATGAAAATGAAGGAAAACTGCCATTCTTAGACTGCATTTTTCACAGAGCAACGAATGGATTTAAGTTCAATGTCTAAAGAAAGCCCACTAATGTTTGTTCGTATATTCATTTTTATTGTGCTCATCTGGATGAAGTCAAACTGTCAGTGTTTTCATGTATGTTTCTACGTGCTCTTCAGATATGCAGCCCGGAATTCATAGATGAGGAACCTTGAAACATCTACGATATTGCAGCTAAATTCACAGATAAAGCTTTCAACCAAGCAAGGAAAACCTTCTATAGGACCATCCCATTGCCTTCTCATGACAAAACTAATATCCTAATTTTACCATCCAGTGAGAAATTTCCCAAAGTTCCTCAACTGATGAAAAGGTAAATGTAATATTGAATAATTCTTTTACAATGAATAAGAGGTTGATTTAGAATTCACCTGATAATTCAAGTAGTTGCACTCACAAAATACCATGCAAAGAATGCAACAAGTTTCATTTAGGGCAGACAGGAAAAGAACTTGATACTCTCGTGAGGTCAGTCGCTCTCGTGAGGTCAGTCTGCTCAGACGTCTCCTGCGATAGTGCTGTGCTAGTGACCTGTGATAGTGTTGTGCTAGTGTGTTTTAGTGACCTGTGATAGTGTTGTGTTAGTGTCTTGTAGTGACCTGTGAATAGTGATAGTGCTGTGCTAGTGATCCGTGATAATGTTGTGCTAGTGTGTTGTAGTGACCCGTAGTGACACGTGATAGTGCTGTGCTACCTTTGTGTGAATTTGTGTGATGGCTTCCTGTGCGGAGGGTTGTGTCCCCACTGAAGGTATTGAAAACGAGTACCTTGAATTAATGGAGGAACTTCTCGAACTGAAGCGGGAGGTACAAGTTCTCAGGCTGGAGAAGTCACAAATGAGGGAATTGTTGGAGGAGATGTTGGAGGAGAGAAAGAAAAAGGCTGAAGGTTGGACACTTGTTCACAAGGGAGCAATGAAGTTCACCCTTAAGAAGCAAGTTGAAATTAAGACCACTAATGCCTTCGACGCACTACGGGACGAATGTGAAAGGCAGGCAGAGAGGGAAGTAGAGGAGAAGGACAGTGAGAGAACTTCCCATACAGGTAAGTATAGTCAGAACAAGAAAGGTAAGAAAAATGTTGCCATTGTTGGAGACTCCCAGGTGAGATATCTTAACAAAGCCATGTATACTCCATTCACTAATCATGTGTGTCTTCCAGGGGCCAGGGTGGGTAAGGTGATAGAGAAAATTTCAAATATCATGAAGGAAAGTGGAAACAAACCCACTGTGTGCCTCAGTGTAGGAGGCAATGATATTAGTAAGGGTAAGGGTGAGGTACTGTGGCAGAAGTACAAGGTGATGTTAGAGAAAGTTAGGGAGAGGGGAGGAACCCTTGTAGTATTCGGTGTTTTGCCAAGGAGGCAGGTTGGGAGGGAGTGGTTGAGCAGAGCAATAGGTTTTAATTGCCACCTTGAAAGGTAATGAAAGAAAATGCAATACCTTTCATAGACAGCTGGGACCGGTTTTATGGACGGAGTGCCTTGTATAGTTGGGATGGGACTCAGCGGGCAGGGAGTTACTGTTTTAGCTGGAATGATAAATAGGGAGTTAGATGTTTTTTTGTTTTTTTTCCTAGGTCGAGAAGTAGACGTACAGGAAGTTACAGCAACTGCACTCTGAAATCATTATTACCATGTTTGGATTGATGCATCGAGACTTGCAAAAGTAAGACCAAAAGTTTAACCATTAGTGTGGATACATCTACTCAGGCACCTCAAATTGAGCAGGTGATTATAGAAAACAGAACAAGCGATGATAGAAGGGCGATAAGTGATAGTACATAAAATTGTTATATTAGTAAAATAAAGAGTTTCCCAGTTAGTAATGAAATAAAAAATAGTAAATCCCAAGGCAGAGGCATAACTACTCGTAATAATCTGAAAGTGTACTACACAAACAGCCGGAGTTTACGCAATATAATGGATGAACTGAGGACTTTAATTTGTACAGAGAAAATAGACATTGCCATTATTTGTGAAACTTGGACGAATAAGGGCTTAAATATTTTTGTGTCAAACCGTCTGGGAAGAAAGGAGGGCGGCGTAGCTATTTATGTAAATGATTCATTAACCTGTTACAATAAAGCAGACATTAATGTAAGTACAGACACAGAAAGTGTCTGGGTTGAAATTCGTAACAGTAGGGAGAAATTAGTCTTAGGAGCAATTTACAGATCTCCAAAATTAAGTAGAGCAGATAGTAAATAGCTTTGGGAGGAAATTAGGAAAGCATCACAGTCCAGCTTAGTAATAATTGTAGGGGACCTTAATCTGCCAAGGATATCAGACAGGGGATGCAGAGTCAGAGGAATTTCTAGAGGTAGTACAGGATAATTTCTTTTATCAGTATATCAGGGAGCCCACCAGAGGTAATAATATACTAGATGTGGTTTTAGCCAATAAAGAAAACATCATTAGTAATACAGAGGTTGGTGGACAACTTGGTAATACTGATCATGATGAAATTAAGTTCTGATTTATTTGGGATGTCTGTTCCACTGGAAATATCTCCACTGTTCCTAATTCTCGATTAGGAGATTTCGATGGATTAAGAGCTTATTTTACAAAGGTATTCCACAGGGCGAATAGCTATTTTAGAGAATACCAGGTCAGTGGGGAACCTCATGTCATAGGTGAGGGGCAGGAAACAGGTGGGAATGTCCACCAGGTCTCTGAGGAAGGTGAGGTCATAGGTGAGAGTGTAGTCCAGGTGACGAGGATTAACTCAGGTCCAGTACCAAGCAGACGTTCGACCAGTGAGAAATATAACGAGTTAGTAAACATAATACACGGAGGCCAAGATAGACATATCCCTTCAAAACCGTTTAGAACGAATAATTAAGAACCAAGATGGTTAAACAACAGATTAAAATCTCTCATAGGCCAAAGGAAAGGAATATACAGAAATATAAAACATGGAGAGGAACACTTACATAACCGGTTCGCAACTTTAAATAGAGATGTAAAGAGGGAGATAAGAAAAGCAAAGAGAAGTCATGAAATTAAGATTGCTAGTAAATAGAAAGAAAACCCCAAGGGTTTTTATCAAATGTACCGTACGAAAAATAACGATAGGATAGAACCACTCAGAACAGAATCAGGTGACATTACCAGTGAAGATAAAGAAATGTGCTTCATCCTAAATAATTATTTCATATCAGTATTCACCAAGGAAAATCTAGACCTGGTACCTCAAGCAGCAAATATTTACTATGATAATGCGGATAATATACTTAGTAAAATAACCATTAGTAAGAAGGACGTATTGAAAGAAATTAATAAGTTATAACCTCAAAAACCGCCAGATCTGGACGATATATATGCAAAAATTATAAAAGAAACAAAAGAAGAATTATGTCGGCCACTTTTAACGTTATTTAATGACTCTTTAAGCTCAGAAGAAGTTCCAAAGGCGTGGAAGACCGCAAACGTAGTGCCCATCTTAAAAAAGGGTGATGAAGCAGCTACATTGAATTATCGTCCAATAAATCTAACGTCAATAGTAGGAAAAATGTTAGAGTCAATTTTGGCAAATAAGATTAGAGAACACTTAGAAAGATTTAATCTTATAAACGAAAGTCAGCATGGATTCAGGCAAGGACGATCCTGCATCACAAACTTGTCATTCCAGTCGGAGGTCTATGAGGCAGTAGATAGCGATAAAGCTTACGATGTTATTTATCTGGACTTTAGTAAATCTTTTGATAGGGTCTCACATGAAAGGTTAGTTAGAAATGTTCGAGCACACGGTATAAACGGCAATATCATAAAATGGATAGAATCCTGGTTGAAAGGACGAAAGCAAAGAGTATTAATAAATGGAACTAAGTCGGACTTGGGATTAGCAACTAGCGGTGTACCACAGGGTTCAGTACTCTGTCGCTTATTATTTATTATATATATAAATGATCTAGCCTTAGGAGTCACTAGCAGCATCAGCAAATTTGCCGACGATACGAAAATAGAGAGTATCATTATCTCGGCTGACGATTGCCATAACTTACAGAAAGACTTCCATATATTGTCCAAGTGGTCTAAAACTTGGCAAATGGAATTTAACGTTGAAAAACGTAAAGTACTTAACCTAGGCAAGACCATTGGAGATATTAAATATAACTTACTTAACAAAGAAATTAGCATATCGGAATGCGAGAGAAATCTAGGAGTTATGGTTAGTAACGACCTCAAACCAAGGCAACAGTGTATTAAATCGAGAAATAAAGCAAATAGGGTCCTGGGATTTATTTCGAGAAGCGTGAGGAACAGGTCGTCAAAAGTAATACTGCAGCTTTTATCTAGCATTAGTAAGGCCAAATTTAGACTACGCAGTACAATTTTGGTGTCTATACTATAGAAACTGTACAGAGAAGAGTGACAAAAATGATACATGATATTCGGAATCTGTCGTATGAAGACAGACTGAAAAGACTGAGTCTGTACTCGCTAGAGAAGCATAGAGTAAGAGGAGACTTAACTGAGGTGTTTAAGTGGATGAAGGGTATAAATAAGGGAGATATTAGCAAGGTACTTAAAGTGAGCATACAGGATAGAACTAGAAGTAATGGTTTCAAACTAGAAAAATTCCGTTTCAGTAAGGAAATAGGTAGGAACTGGTTTGGTAAGAGAAGTTGACGAATGGAATAACCTACCTAGTAAAGCAGTTGCTGCTTCTTCAACTGAGAGCTTCAAGCATAGGCTAGATAAGCATATCACAAATAAGGGGTGGGTACAGGAAAAAAAATCTTATAACCAATACTAATTCATACTTTTTCCTTTTCAGGTTACACTACGATAGTCTCTATTCGCCTTTAACACTTTCCTATAAAATGTCCAAGCCAGTTTTTTTATACTGCGTGGTGTTCTTTCTGACTTTTTCCTGCCGGCTTCGGCCGGAGGATTTGGAGGGCGGGGGAAAGCCTTCTTCTTTGCTGTCCTTGTCTCATTCTAGTGGTTCAGTTACTCTTCCAGGGGCTGCCTAGCATGGCCCAACCGGCCTACTGCGGTTATCCTCTCTTCTTATGTTCTTATGTTGTTTTAACATAAGTATAGTGTTAGAGCAGGACAACCATCCAATGCCTTATTTGTACATATGAGAGATGAGAATCACTGCATAGACTGGGATAATGCATATTCAGTTATGTCTTGCAAATCTGCTTTTAACAGGTACATCACAGAACCCAGTGTAATCAAGAACACAGAGTCCGATATTATGAACTTGAGCAATGGGATTTACAAGATAGATAATTTCATCACGGGCAAAATATGTAGCCTAGTTAAGATCACTTAGTTTGATCTCGTTTGTATTTTTTTTTATCCCCTTATTATATTAGCACACACCTGTAACGAACGGGATTTGTAGAAGGATATGTATGCATTGCAATTCTGTTTGAAAAGAATGGGCTGCACTGTATGTATATTTGATAAATTTTGGCATATGCATATATGTGCTCATTCATATATGTATACGTTTGAATGTGCTTATGTATGTAGGTATGTAGCTGGGTTCATATACAGGGTAAGCTTTTTTTTTTTTTTTAATGCTAGGAAGAAGGAACCAAAGGCCACGAGCCCGCAACACTGTTCCATCCAAAACAAAATACAAGAGAGAGCCAAATTCAAGATCCGATCATTTTGAGATGCCTGGACACACTGTGTTTGAAGGACAGGAGATCATAGCTAGCAGAAAATACAGACAGAGGGAGACAGTTCCAGAGTTGACCTGTTGCATAAATGAAGGACTGGGAGTAACGGTTAACTCTTGCATAAGAGACTTGGACAGAGAAGGGATGAGAGTTTGCTGCTAGACGGGTGCTATGCGCCCATTGTAGAGGTGGAGGGATGCAAGTAGACAGTTCAGAGGAGCAGTGACCATTGAAATAGTGATAGAAAAGAGATAAAGATGCAACAGTGCGGCGAAGAGAAAGAGATTGAAGGGAGTCAGTAAGAGGAGGAGAGTTAATGAGACAAAAAGTCTTTGACTCTACCCTATTGAGAAGAGCTGTATGTGGGGAGCCTTCCCACACATGCGAGTTGTACTCTAAACAGGGGCGGATAAAACCCGTGTATAAAGTCAACAATTGTGCAGGGGTAAAGAAAGAACGGATTCGGCCTAGCACACCTAATTTCTTGGAAGCGGATTTTACAAGAGATGTAATATGATCTTTCCAAGACAAGTCTCCAGTGAATGACACCCCAAGCAAGTCCAAGGATGATGCAGGATTAAACTGAATATTATTAAACATTAGTAGGTACTCCCGTGGAAGATTTTGTTGGGTTGATAGGTGTAAGAACTGAGTCTTTGATGCATTAAAAACAACAAAATTAGTTTTACCCCAGTCAGAGATACGAGCCAAGTCAAACATTAGGTGTGCCATAGCCTCATCCCTTGTTTGTTGAAGTAACTGCTGAGATGGACGTTGCAGGAACCGAATGGAAATGTGAAGGGTGCAGTCATCAGTGAACAAGTGGATAGGGTTAGATGTACGGCTTAGAAGGTCATTGATGAATAAGAGGAAGAGAGTTGGTGATAGGACAGAGCCCTGAGGAACACCACTGTTGATAGATCTAGAAGAACGATGGCTGTCTACAACAGCAGCTATAGAACGACAAGAAAGGACGCTTTAGATGAAGGCGCAGATGGAAGGATAGAAACTGTAAGATGGGAGTTTGGATTTTAAAGATTTATGCCAGACTCGATTGAAAGCCTTTGAGATGTCAAGTGCAATGGCAAAGCTTTTGCCAAAGTCCCGAAAGGAGGATGACTAGGAGCCTGAAAGGTAGGTGAGAAGATCGCCAGTGGAGCGTCCCTGACGGAACCCATACTGACGATCAGAAAGAAGGTTGTGATAGGAAAGATGCTTTAAAATTTTTCTATTAAGAATAGACCCGAAACTTTTGAGATCAGGATGTTAATGCAATTGGACGATAGTTAGAGGATTGGGAATGGTCACCCGTCTTTGGGACTGGCTGAATGAGAGCAAACTTCCAGGAAGAAGGAAAGGTACAAGTTGATAGAAAAAGGCGAAAGAGTTTACCTAGGCAGGGTGTCAGCACGGAAGCACAGTTCTTGAGGACAACAGGAGGGACTCCATCAGGCCCATATGCTTTGTCAGTATTGAGGCCTGTGATGGCAGAAAATACATCAGCTGAAGAAATTTTAATGTCAGCCATGAGGAAGTCAGAGGGCGGAAGTGATGGAGGAACAACACCGGAATCATCTAAGGTGGAGTAGGAGGAGAAAGTCCGAGCAATGAGATCTGCTTTATCAGTAGAAGAAATAGCTACAGAACCATGAGAGTAGAAATGAGGAGGAAAGGATGATGAGGTAAAGTTGTTAGAAAGGTTTTTGGCAAGGTGCCAGAAGGAGCAAGAAGAATTCGAGTTGGAAAGTTGAGAGCATTTAGTCTATCTATCTATCTATCTATTGCCAGACGCCATTATCCCATTTGACCCTTGAGTTATTTGTTTTACAGGAAGGGGCACTAACCCTCCACCAACCTACTTGTTGACACGTAGGGAGCACGTATGGTTTGGTTATATGGTTACCACCCAACATTGTAAATGGTTTCTTGGCTTACAGGAAACCATTTGGCTTGTCACTCAATGTAAAGCCACCTGTAACGGAAAGAAAAGCAAGAAGAAGTAACAGGAAAGATGGGAGAAATAGGAAGAAACAAGGGTAGGGACAGAAAAAGAATAATAAAGGCTAAGGAAGAAGTAAGCAGCACTACATCAAGTGAGTGGATGATGGTCGCCACCACCTACCACCCAGCATTTAGTATGGATCAAATTATTTTTAGCATGATGAAGAACATACTTAGCACGATTCCGGGAAGAAACATAAAAAAGATGTGATTCAGGGGTGGGTTGGCTCTGGTACCTTTTATAACCCTCTTCTTGTTGAGGACAGCAATAGAACAAGTGCAATTAAACCAAGGCTTTCTTGCATTAGTCAAAGGATATGATAAGGGAATGTATGCTTCCATGCCCAAGAAAATAACCTCTGTAATGCGAAAGGCACACTCAGATGGCTCACGGCCATGGAAGCAATATAATCATTCCATGGAAATTCAAAGAAGTACTGCCTGAGGGCCTCCCAATCTGCAGCTCCGAAGTGCCACAGTCGACGTTTCTTTGGAGGGTCCACAGGCCATACCGGAGCGATAGGACAGGTTAAGGTAATAAGGTTGTGATTGGAGGAACCCAACGGAGAGGAAAGATTACCAGTGTAAGCAGAAGGATTAGTTGTAAGGAAGAGGTCAAGTATTTTGGAGCTCTCTCCAAGGCGGTCAGGGATACGGGTAGGGTGCTGTACAAGCTGCTCTAGGGCATTCAGGATAGAAAAGATGTAGATTTGTTCATCAGGTGGATCAGTGAAAGGAGAGGAGAGCAAAGGTGGTGGTGAAAATTGAAATCTCCTAGAATGAAGATTTCAGGGAAAGAAGAAGTGGATGGAATGTGTTCCATCGTAGAAGTAAGATAGTCAAAGAATTTTTCTTAGTCAGTAGAATAAGTAAACAGTGTAAATATATTTAGTCAGAAAGCGACAGGAAAGTCGAAGCCAGAGTGTAGAGAATTCAGAAGAATCAAGTTCAGGAACACAATAGCAAGATAAGTCGTTGCATATATATACACAACAGCCACCTTTGGCTTTTAAATGAGTATAGAGAATGTAGGAGGATACAGAAAAGGGTTTGTTGTCAGCTGCCTCAGACAGCTGAGTCTCAGTTAGGAAAAGAAGGTGAGGTTTAGAGGAGGAGAGGGGGTGCTCAACAGAGCGAAAGTTAAAGGAAAGGCCGCGAATGTTGCAGAAATCAATAGAAAGTAAGTCAGACAGTGGTTCCAGACAGTTCGAGTCGTCACCGGGAGAGGGGCGGATGGTGGGGGCATTTATGGTCCCTCCCCCCCTGGGGACTCAGAGGCTATGTTTAGTGATGCCATAATTTGTTTAAATTTTGGAAAAGAAAGTGTAGTGTTTACTGTGCATGTAGTTTGGTGTTGATAGTCAGAGAAACTTGTATTAGAGAGCATGCTGGCCTACTCTCTGTGTTACTGAGACCACTGAAAAGTCCCGAGGGCTGATGAAACGGGAGCTCCAGCTCTCCCCGTCATCAGCTTTCCATCCTCCTTGGGAGTATGGCCCTGCTCGACTGGTGCTGGTCTACTCCTCACATACATATAAACGGATTCTTTTTACATGAATCAGAGTTCATGTTAATTTAATTCACATGCATATGTATAATGACATTGATTATATGTGCAGTTATCCATTAAGTATGACTCTGTATTTCTATCTATCTATCTATTGCCAGATGCCTCAATCCCGTTTGGGGTGGCCACAAACAAATCGCCTCCAAGTCGCCCTGTCCCCCGCCATTCCACTGCCCTGCTCCCAACTCACACCCCCCTCTCTCATATACCTCTCCACCCCATCCCTCCATCTCATCCTCGGCCTCCCCCTCCCTCTTCCCCCCTCCACCTCACTCACATACACTCTCTTCGTCAGTCTTTCACCCTCCATCCTCTCCACATGGCCAAACCACCTCAGTGTGTTCCTCATAACGCTTCCTATCACATCCACATCCACACCACAACGCTCCTTTATATCCTCATTCGTCAGCTTGTCTCTCCACGTGACTCCACAGGCTCCTCTTAAATAACTCATTTCCACTGCTATCACTCTTGACTTGTGTCCTTCCAACAATGTCCAGGCTTCACTTCCGTACGTTAGAGTTGGTATCACAATACTGTCATGTAGTAGCTTTTTCACTTCCATGCTCACTTCCCTGTTTCTTATCAATGCTTTCAAGGAACCAGCAACCTTTCTTCCCTGCTGTACCCTTTCAAGCACTTCACCCTCCAAACTTCCATCCTTAATCATCACTCTACCCAAATACTTAAACGTACTCACATTTTCCAATTCCTCACCATCCAACCTCGCTGTACATTCACTAACTTCACCTCTCTCAAAGACCATCACTTTACTCTTCCCTACATTCACCTTTAGGTTCCGTTTCTTACACACTCTCTCAAACTCATCCACCAAGCCTTGCAGCTCCCCTTCGTCTTCACTCAACAACACAGTATCATCTGCAAACAACAGTACAGGGAGTTTCCAAACACTATCCTCTCTCATCAGGGCCACTCCAACATCCACTACCCTACCTTGTACCTCTTTTATTACCCCATCCATGTACAGATTGAACAACCATGGAGACATGACACATTCCTGTTTCAAACCAACTTTCAAAGAGAAAAATTCACTTAGTTCACCATCCACACGCACTGCAGCCTTCGCACCATCGTACATACTCTTCACAGCATTCAACAACTTCCCATCTACTCCATATATTCTTAACACTTTCCACAATCCTTGTCTATCCACCCTGTCATATGCTTTCTCCAAATCCATGATAGCTGCATACAACTTCTTTCCCTTCTCTAGAAACTTTTCCACTAAAGATCTAAGAATGAATATCTGATCTACACAACCTCTTCCCTTCCTAAAGCCTCCCTGTTCTTCTCCAACTACTTTCTCTGTTCTTTCTCTAACTCTGTCTATAAGTATCCTACCATACACTTTTCCTATTATACTAAGACAAATGCCCCTATGATTACCACACACTTCTTTTCCCCCTTTTCCCTTGTACAAGGGAATAATTATACCTGACTTCCAATCCTCCGGGACTCCATCTTCCTCCCAGGCCAATATGCACATCTTCCACATCCAGTCTACTACTGTCTCTCCCCCATGCTTCAGCATTTCACCACACACTTCATCAATTCCTGGGGCTTTCCCCGATTTAACTTTCTTCATTGCTTCCACAACTTCTATCCTACTGATTTCTTCCTGTCTTCTCACCTCCCTCCTTCTCCCAGCCATTCCCCAGCCACTTATACTCGCATTACTTCCATCCTCTACGTTCAACAATTCCTTAAAGTGTTCTCTCCATCTGCTCACTTTTTCTCCCTTCTCCACTAGTATTTGATTATATTAATTCGCAAAATTATGAGAGAGAGAGAGAGAGAGAGAGAGAGAGAGAGAGAGAGAGAATCTGGGTAGGTCAATAGGCCTATGCTCGATAATCCTCTTCCCACACTCTGATAATCCTTTAAGAACTTAATGCTACGACACCCCTCATTTATGCTTACCGTAGGGTATAATTCATTGTTATCCATAAGGGTGTATATAATGTATTATGTTTTATGTATGTACCGGTATTATTATTTATTTTAAATACTGTACTTACTGTATGTAGTTAAAAAAGTTTAGAACAGTAGTATTTGTCAGCGACTTAGTAAGCTTCCCTGGGACTTTCCCTTCCTACTTTCTGTATGAATATGTTAGGTGTTCTCCAACTCCTTCACTCTGCCCTCCCCTGAAGATGTGAATACACAAAAGTGCTCGGGATATATCGTGTATCCTTTCCCTTGTGGATATCAGCATATATATATATATATATATATATATATATATATATATATATATATATATATATATATATATATAGATTTATATATATATAGATTTATATATATATATATATATTTATATATATATATATACATATCTAACTATATATATATATATATATATAAATATATATATATATATATATATATATATATATATATATATGAGGCAATGATATTAGTAGCCATAAGAGCGAGGTACTGTGGCGAAGGTACAAGTCGATGTTAGAAAAGGTTAGAGAGAGGGGAGGAACCCCTGTAGTGCTTGGTGTTTTACCCAGGTGGCGGGTTGGAAGGGAGTGGTTGAGCAGGGCAATAGGGTTTAATTGCCGCCTTGAAAGATATTGCACAAATAATGCAATACCTTTCATACACAGCTGGGACTGGTTTTATGGGCAGAGTGCCTTGTATAGTTGGGATGGGACTCATCTTAGCAGGCAGGGAGTTACTGTTTTAGCTGGAATGATAGACAGGGAGTTGGAGGGATTTTTTTCGAGGTTGAGAAGTAGGTGTAAAGGAAGTTGCAGCAACTACACTCAGGAATCATTATTACCATGTTTGGATAGATGCATCAAGACTTGCAAAATTAAGAACAAAAGTTCAACCATTAGTGTAGATACATCCACTCAGGCACCTCAAATTGAGCAGGCGATTATAGATGATAGAACAAGAGATGATAGAAGGGCGATAAGCGATAGTACAAAAAATTGTTATATTAGTAAAGTAAAGAGTTTCCCAGTTAGTAATAAAATAAATAACAGTAAATCCCAAGGTAGAGGCATAACTACTAGTAATAATCTGAAAGTGTACTACACAAACAGCCGGAGTTTACGTAATAAAATGGATGAACTGAGGACTTTAATTTGTACAGAGAAAATAGACATTGCCGTTATTAGTGAAACTTGGATGAATACAGACACTCGAGAATTTTTAGCTGAATATCAGATAAAAGGCTATAATATTTTGTGTCAAACCGTCAGGGAAGAAAGGGGGGCGGGGTAGCTATTTATGTAAAGGATTCATTAAACTGTTACAATAAAGCAGACATTAAAGTAAATAGGGACACAGAAAGTGTCTGGATTGAAATTAGTAATAAATAGGGAGAAATTAGTCTTAGGAGCAATTTACAGACCTCCAAAATTAAATAGAGCTGATAGTAAATACCTTTGGGAGGAAATTAGGAAAGCATCACAGTCCAGCTTAGTAATAATTGTAGGGGACCTTAATCTGCCAAGGATATCAGACAGGGGATGCAGAGTCAGAGGAATTTCTAGAGGTAGTACAGGATAATTTCCTTTATCAGTATATCAGGGAGCCCACCAGGGGTAATAATATACTAGATTTGGTTTTAGCTAATAAAGAAAATACCATTAGTGATACAGAGGTTCGTGGACGACTTGGTAATAGCGATCATGAAGAAATAAAGTTGAAATTTATTTGGGATGTCTGTTCCACTGAAAATACCTCCACCGTTCCTAATATTCGTCTAGGAGATTTCGATGGCTTAAGAGCTTATTTTCGAACGGTATTCCACAGTGAGATTAGCTATTTGAGGGAATGCCAGGTCAGTGGGGAACCCCAGGTCATAGGTGAAGGGCAGGAAACAGGTGGGAATGTCCACCAGGTGTCCGTGAAGGGGGAGGTAGTGGATGGGAATGTAGTCCAGGTGACGGGAATTAACTCAGCTCCAGTACCAAGCAGACGTTCGACCAGTGAGAAGTATAATGAGTTAATAAATATAATACACAGAGGCCAAGATAGATATATCCCTTTAAAACCGATTAGAACGAATAATTCAGAACCAAGATGTTTAAACAACAGACTAAAATCTCTCATAGGCGATAGGAAAGGAATATATAAAAAAATAAAACGTGGAGAGGAACACTTACGTAACCGGTACACGATTTTAAATAGGGAAGTAAAGAGGGAGATAAGAAAGGCAAAGAGAAGTTATGAAATTAAGGTTGCTAGTGAATCGAAAGAAAACCCCAAGGGTTTTTATCAGATGTACCGTACGAAAAATAAAGATAGGATAGGACCACTCAGAAACAGAATCAGGTGACATTACCAGTGAAGATAAAGAAATGTGCTCTATCCTAAATAATTATTTCATATCAGTATTCACCAAGGAAAATCTAGACCTGGTCCCTCAAGCAGCAAATATTTACGATGAGAATACGGAAAATATTCTTAGTAAAATAACCATTAGTAAGGAGGACGTATTGAGAGAAATTAATGAGTTAAAACCTCAAAAATCGCCAGGTCCGGACAATATATATGCAAAAATTATAAAAGAAACCAAAGAAGAAATATGTCAGCCACTTTTAACATTATTTAATGACTCTTTAACCCGCGCTGTCCCGGCGACGTGAATTAATGGGGCAACATTGCAAGGTCCCTAATTTGCACAATTTTCAATTTTCGCGAGTGATTTCGCGAGTGATTTTTGGCACGTATGCACGGGACACCTTCCTCTATTCCTCTACAAGATGCCAAGCAGGGACAATGCCTTACACAGCATAACCTCTCCCCCCCCCTGCATGCCATTGTCTCGGCAATTCACATGTTACCAGTGACCTGGCCAATAAAGACATTCAGGGCCAGAGTGATTCCCCAATCGATGACAATGTGGAGGACAAAGTTTATATAGCATTAGAGGAAGAAACAGTCAGAAATGATGATCAGGTAATGTACGAAAGAAGGTCAGGTATAGTGATGAGTTAGTGAGTGAAACAATGCTCATAATGCCTATAATACAGTTTGAAAACCAATATACTCGTGTACTACATATAAATTCGTACCAAGTAAATAAATAAATACCATTTATGAGTGGATAAAATACTTACCCTTCCACAGAACTCGTTTTCTTTGGTGCCAGCCTATTAGAAAACCCAGTCAGGTAAGGAAGTACTCGTTCCTAAATCGCGTATTTTAAACCTCAGGTGAGCGATTTCTCTATGAATTTTCGATGTTTCTCACCAAAAGCGGATGTTTGAGCCAAAAGAAAAAAGGTCCAAAAACGTCGGGATGGGGCGGGTTAAGTTCAGGAGAAGTTCCAGAGGCGTAGAAGACCGCAAACGTAGTGCCCATCTTTAAAAAGGGTGATAAATCAACTGCTTCGAATTATCGTCCGATAAGTCTACCGTCAATAGCAGGGAAAATGTTAGAGTCAATTTTGGCAAATAAGATTAGAGAACACTTAGAAAGATTTAATCTTATAAACGAAAGTCAGCACGGATTCAGGCAAGGACGATCCTGCCTCACAAACTTCTTGTCATTCTACTTGGAGGTCTATGAGGCAGTAGATAGCGAAAAAGCTTACGATGGACTTTAGTAAAGCTTTTGATAGGGTCCCACATGAAAGGTTAGTTAGAAAGGTTCGAGCACACGGTATAGACGGCGATATCTTAAAATGGATAGAATCCTGGCTGAAAGGACGAAAGCAGAGAGTATTAATAAATGGAACTAAGTCGGATTGGGGATTAGTAACTAGCGGTGTACCACAGGGTTCAGTACTCGGTCCCTGTTATTTACTATATATATAAATGATCTAGACTTAGGAGTCACTAGCAGCATCAGCAAATTTGCCGACGATACAAAAATAGGGCGTATCATTAACTCGACTGACGATTGCCATAACTTACAAAAAGACCTCGATACATTGTCCAAATGGTCTAAAACTTGGCAAATGTAATTTAACGTTGAAAAATGTAAAGTACTTAACGTAAGCAAGACCGTTGGAGACACTAAATACAGCTTAGATAACAACGAAATTAGCAAATCGGAATGCGAGAGGGATCTAGGAGTTATGGTTAGTAACAACCTTAAACCAAGGCAACAGTGTATTAATGCGAGGAATAAAGCAAATAGGGTCCTAGGATTTGTATCGACAAGCGTGAGCAATAGATCATCAAAAGTAATACTGGAACTTTATCTAGCATTAGCAAGGCCACATTTGGACTGCGCAGTACAATTTTGGTGTCCTTACTATAGAATGGATATTAATTCGTTGGAAAATGTACAGAGAAGAATGAAAAAAATGATACATGACGTCCGGAACCTTTCATATGAAGACAGACTGAAAAGACTAAGTCTGCATTCGCTAGAGAGGCGTAGAGTAAGGGGAGACTTAATTGAGGTGTTTAAGTGGATGAATGGTATAAATAAGGGAGATATTAGCAAGGTACTTACAGTATAAAGTGAGCATACAGGATAGAACTAGAAATAATGGTTTCAAACTAGAAAAATTCTGTTTCAATAAGGAAATAGGTAGATTTTGGTTTGGTAATAGAGTAGTAGACGAATGGAATAAGCTACCTAGTAAAGTAGTTGCTGCCTCTTCCTTTGAGAGTTTCAAGCATAGGCTAGATATCCATATGACAAATAAGGGGTGGTAACAGAGAAAAGAAAATCTTATAACCAATATTAATTCATAATTTTTCCTTTTCAGGTTACTTTATGATAGTCTCTATTCTCCTTTCACACTTTCCTGTAAAGTGTCCATGCCAGTTTTTCTGTACTGCGTGGTGTTCTTTCTGACTTTTTTCTGCCGGCTTCGACTGGAGGGTTTGGAGGGCGGGGGAGAGCCTTCTTCTTTGCTGTCCTTATCTCATTCCAGTAGTTCAGTTACTCTTCTAGGAGCTGCCTAGCATGGGCCAACCGGCCTACTGCAGTTATCCTCTCTTCTTATGTTCTTATATACTGTATATATATATATATATATATATATATATATATATATATATATATAGTTGTGTGTGTGTGTGTGTGTGTGTGTGTGTGTGTGCATGTGTGTGTGTATTTTCATCAGTGAAATTTATATCTAAGAAAAAACGGGGAAAGAATTTAGAAGATGAAATGCAGCCCACCCATTGTACAACCCACACCACACGTTATAGATAAGGAAACAAATACGGGAGTTTCGGATGATGAGTGGGAAACCCCTTCAGACGTTGAGAGTATCGACTTCGCAGCTGTCTTAAATACGTATGCCAATATACTTAACAGGGTTCACCGGTCCGGTCATACATATCCTACCATTCCCTCACATAACGATAAACTCGTACAAGTTGAATTAACAGGGCAATCATTAAATATGAATCAAGAAACAAATACTGCTGATCTAAAAACCACACCTCACGTTTTTGTGTATCACGAGGATAAGACTGCCCCAAAATTCTCTGGCACAGACAAGGATCGCATTGATGTCATTTCATTAATCAGTCAGTGCGAACAAATGTTCATCAAGCGCCACATACTAGATGAACAAGAGAAAATTGCTATTTTTTCATCTTGCATAAGCCAGGAAAGATGTCCAGCAAGCAATTTATTGCGCTCCGATAAGCTACATCGTGCTAGGACATATGATGAATTTAAAACTGAATTTCTGAAGAAATTTTCTGGAGGTATGAACTTCTTGCCAGGTATAATTCCAGAATTACATAAAATTGTAGATCTTGTAAGGGAGCACACTACAAACCATGTGCTCAGTGAAATAACTGCTGATGTCTCCACAATCAAGAGAACCCTATTAGCTACTCTGGAGAATACTAAGTGGATAACAGATGATGGAAAGATGTCCCCAGACCTCGTCGTGGACATCATTGGTTATGTAGCTGCCTTGTGTAAATTACCTGATAGAACCCTGAAGATCGCCAAAACAATTGCGTACACCCCGGGAATGTGCTTACTAGACTTAATGAACGAGGTAGAGATGCAGTGCAGTAAAGCAGGTGTGGTCGACACACATGCACATTCTGGTAGAATCAGGGTACCTGAGACAGTATCAGCTGTGAAAACATCAACACCGACCCCAAACAGAGAACAAAATCGATCGCGACCTGAAATGAGGCAGCCCAAACAACCAAAGACGCCTAGACCTCGTTCCCACACGCCTTCCTACAGGCAGTTTCATAAGTTTTCGCGCAGCCCGAGCAGGTCTCGTGCTATAAACAACACTTTTTATGGGAAATCACCTCGTAGGTCACAGTCAAGGGATAGGTCCATTCTGTGTCATTACTGTGCAAAACCAGGACACACAAGGTATGAATGCTTTATCAAGGCAAAAGAGGATAATCAAAAGACACAAGGGTTTGGTCCTTACTGTAGGCATCATAGATACCAAGGGCACTGGACTAGTGATTGCAAAACAGTAGAGAAAAATTGTGTCTATGTTCAAATCGGGGAAGACCAAGTCATGACAAAAACGAACAAACGTAAAGAAGAACAAGGTTAAACTTCACATAGGAGGCATGTTGGGAAATGAGTGTATCTTGATACCAGCTGTATGTGAGGATCAAAACGTTTCCTTATTTTTAGATACAGGCTCTCCAGTGAACTTAATAACACATGAAGAACTAAATAGAATTCTTAAAAATAAAATTTAATTAACTTTTCTGGATGAATCTGATTTAGAATTAATCACAGTATATGTTCAAGAGATTACATTAAAAGGTATGAAAATATTAAATCTCAGTTTCACATAAACAACAAAACCATTCTCTTCATTGTTCTATATCGTAGAAAACTTAGCAATTAATGCTCATATGTTACTGGGCTTTAAGATCCATGAGAACTGAGAACATAACTATACTCCCACAAATGAATGGAATAGACTTTGACAATGAATTTATAGAGGAAATACTTTCAGAGCCCTCACCGATTGGTAGAAGAGAGCCAAAAGAATTGGTAATATTAAAGGCTTAAACAAACATACACAAACAGATGAGTGTATAGATCCACTTACACCAGCAACCCCATCCTCCAGAATTAGTGACTCAGATAACAGTACTGATTTATCAATTTTTCCAGCCCATCTCACTAATGATTTGGTTATACCACCTAATTCATACATGAAGGTTACCATAAAGAGCAAATTACGGAATAGTACTGTTCTTGTCTTAGAAGAATTATGTAAAGTAAAAAGGATTGTCAGTAGAAAACGCATTATGTCATACGAACGACGAAGGGCTAACTCAGATATTCATTATTAATCACATGAATGGGGAAGTTCAGTTGAAGAAGGGAACTTGCATAGTTAATATTGAAAAATGTTTAGCCCCTGTGAAGGAAATAAATATTGGTGGAGTAACAAGTGAGATAAAATCTACGGATAGAGAAAGAATAAAGAGAATTTAATTCACTCAGGTGAATTTGACGAAGAAAATGATTTGTTAACCTCCGCTGGAAACACACAGGGACACTGTAGCCTTGCCCGGAGAACAATTAGGTGTACTAACTTGATTAATCACATGATTAATGTGCACCCAGAAACACCACCAATTTTCGTACCAGCTTATCGCATACCACACTCCCAACGTACACTTGCAAATCAGTATGTCGATGAAATGTTAAAGCTTGGAATTATTGAGCCTTCAGTTTCTCCGTGGAACGCTCCCTTTTCTTTGTGCCCAAGAGAAATGGAGAAATGCGTGCGGTAGTAGATTACCGTAAACTAAATAATCACACCATCCCAGACAGATTTCCCATGCCATTGCTAAGTGATGTTCTACAGAATATTGGTCCTGAGAATAATATATTCTCGACCATCGATCTCCTAAACGGATACTATCAGATTCCGGTATCTCAGGAGTCACGTAAATACACTGCCTTTTCAACAAACAGAGGCCATTATCAATATACAAGAATGCCAATGGGACTGAGGACAGCCCCCGGTACGTTCCAGCGTCTTATGAATTACGTATTGTCCGGAATTTTAGGACAAGGAATATTTGTTTATCTTGACGATATTATTATCGCAACGAAGAATATTAAGGATCATCTCAGGAAATTAGACTTACTCTTACAAAAGCTTAGTGATGCTGGATTAAAAATTAAACTTTCTAAATGCAAATTTTGCTTTAAGGAAATAAATTTCTTAGGCCACAAATTAAGTTCTGATGGTATTCACACCACTGATGACAAAATACAGGCAGTGAGAGATTTTCCTGAACCCACTACGACTGACGAAGTTAGACAATTTTTAGGTCTGGCTGGGTACTATAGGTCCTTCGTACCACAGGTCTCTCATATAGCCTTCCCTCTATTCCAACTACTCAAAAAACATGCTGTATTCCAATGGGAAGAAGAACAAAAAAGGGCATTTAACAATCTAAAAATTAAACTAACGAATGCACCTTGTTTAGCATATCCAGATTACACGAAATCATTTCTTATTTGTACAGACGCATCAGTTAAAGGATTAGGGGCTGTACTGATGCAGGAAGATAAAAGAGGAAAGAATCAACCAATTGCATTTGCCAGCAGACAAACAAGAGGTGCGGAGAAAAATTATAGCACTACAGACTTAGAGGCACTTGCAGTGATTTTTGCATTACAAAAGTTTCGAGATTTGGTATATGGTTACGAAATCCACTTATTCACCGACCATAAACCACTGGTGGGTATGTTTAAAGAAAAACTCCTTCTGGGAGGAGAGCAAGATGGAAATGTACAATTGAAAACTACAATGTACAAATACATTATATACAAGGTAAAATGAATATAGTAGCTGACGCATTATCTAGGAACCCGAACACAATTCAGGTCGCGGCGTTAGATCTCAAAGGAAATATCCCAAACCACGAAGATATCGCAAAGGCACAAAGACTTGACCCAGTATGGTCAAAAGTAATATACAAGTTAGAAAGTGGAGATGACATACAATTACCCAAACTGCATGTCCCACTTGAACAATTCACAATGGTCAATAATACATTATACAAAATTAACTCTAAACAACCAAAACGCCAAAGAAATACTAACCAGTTGGTAGTACCCAATGACATGATACCCCAAGTATTACGAATGATACACGACAGCCCACATGCAGGACACCCTGGAAAGGATAAGACATTCAACCAAGCCCAGCTATTATATTACTGGCCTTCATTACGAAGAGATATACACAATCATATAGACAGATGCGAATCATGTGCGAAACACAAAGGATACCCAATCACACCTGCACCGATGGGTAATTACCCAGTACCACATCAACCATGGGACGTTGTCGCTGTTGATTTACTCAAGATGCCATTATCATACAATAATAACCTATACTTATTCGTAGCAACGGATCATTTTTCCCGTTATGTCATTTTAGCTCCAATTAAAGATAAGACAGCAGAGACAGTAGCAAAGGCAATAACAGATAATGTAATATGTCGCTTTACTACCCCAAAGGTATTAATAAGTGATAATGGAGGAGAATTTAATTCTGAGATCTTACAAGAAATATGTAAACAATACAACATCAAAAAGGTTAACGTTTTGGCCTATCACCCAGCATCGAATGGGTTGGTAGAGAGACAAAATAAAAGGTATTAGATGTGCTACGACACATTCTCAGTGAAAATTATGCAAGCTGGGATGATTGGATTCCCAGAGTAGAGGCCTTCATTAATGGGTCTATAAAATATCCATTGGTGACACACCTCATTTCATTATATATGGCACAGATAAAAAATTACCATATGAGCTCCTAGAAGGTGACAGCATGCCTATATACAATTACGATGATTACTCTAAACCCGTTTACGTGAATTCCAGGACATTCACAAAAGAGTGCAAAAACAATTAACGATGTCCAAGGAATAAATGACGGAGGCATTTAACAAAAAGGCAAAAGATTCACCTATCAGCTTAGGAGACATTGTTTACGGAGTCATTCATACGAGAGACAATAAATTATCCCCAAAATTTGAGGGCCCATACAGAGTAATTAACATAAAGGCAAACAAAGTTTTAATTAAGTCACTTTCAAGTGGCGAGGAAAAACAAGTTCATATTGACCATTTAAAACGAGTTTCAAGGGAATTATCACATAATTATTCAGCCTCGGATACAACCGAACAGGTGAACGTACCTCAAGAAACCAAGCAAGAACACAACAATGATTACAAAAAGAAATTAAGGTCATATACCAAACAATCGAACATAGGTGCAACTATTCCAATGAAATCTACAGTACATCATTTACGAGACTTAAATATCGATGTAAACTCCTTCTATAAATGAAATAACAGCCAACCGTAACGCACATCATCACTATCATCAACCACAGCTTGATAGGAAATTAATAGATTTTTTTTTTTTTTCGGTAGGTTACGATGAAGGGACTTATGCTATGGATTCTCCTATACATAGTAAGAGTATATGCGCACCTAGACCCCAAGCATATAGTACGACAAGGATGCCTCATAGCTCCAACGGCCACGACTACAATCGTCAAGGATGTCATGAGTACTGAAATAAGTCTAGATTACTTGTATGACTTACCTACTTATATAGAAAGACTTGCGACGCCGATGCGAACTCTGGACTTCAAGATAGTGAATTATGTTTCACTATCAAATATCACCAAGGAAGTGGATGAAATGGTGAAGTTAGCGAAATGGAAACTAGAACAGGCGAAGTCAACTATGCTCGTCATGATCCAAGATCTCCCATCTTATGGAACAGAGGTACTGAGCGACAGGAACAATATCACACGTACTCGCCAAAAGCGCGGTTTGTTCGATCTGGGCGGCGCAATTCTTGGGAACATCTTTGGATTGGCTACAGAGGATGACCTTAAAGAAATAAACAAAAAATTTAATAAGATAGCTCAGGTACTAACATACCAAGATAAATTCATCACAGGACAGAACTCAGCAATGAAAACAATTGTGAAAAAATCTGAAACAAGCAGAAAACGTAGCTCTCGAGAGTATAGATAAAATAAATGACTTGGAGGGTAACGTTACCCTTTTCCAGCACTTCTCCATCATCACAGAACATATTGACACGATTCTACTACAATTAGAGAACACTAGAGATCATTTCAGGGCACTTATGCAAGGAATTTCGAATGCTGGTGATGGCAAGATCACAAAGGACTTACTCCCAGTTCATGAGCTACGTCAGATAGTTAGTCAAGGCATACATAAACATAAATTGAAGCCATTGTTCCGCAGTAGGGAATTTATGCAATATTACCCGTACTTGGAAGCAACACTAACACCAACATCAGTGATAGTTCATGTACCATTCATCACGGAAGACCTGTTCACAGTATACCAAATACACCCTTCCCCTATAGAAACAACAACACTTTAGTCATCATCAACATCAACACAGACACCGAACTCATCATGGTCTCCAAGAGACGAGACACTGTCACTTTCTGCAAGTGAGTCAACGATTGAGCGAAAGTGCCGCACATCCTTACATGCTGTTCATCTTTGTCCTGCGTACATTTTCAACGTTTCAGCCTACTGATACGGTCCCTTGTGAAATGGCTATCATCATCAGCAATAACAATATTCATCATCATTGCAACTTCACTTTTGCTCCAGATAAACTTGTACACCATCAACGCATTGGACACTCGCAGTTTTTTTATTTCCTCATAACACATCAGTTTACATAGTCTGTCCAGATATACCACCATCTCATACATCAGCCTCAGGATTATACATAGCACCAGACTACTGTGCGGTATTTACACCATCCATGTCTACTTTTTCCACCATCAATCACTACGCCATTATCAATCATACACACAAACATTTCCACCCACTGCCTGATATGGACTTAAACATGAGCACAAGTATTAAGTTGACTTCACCTAAGTTTGAAACTATGCAGCTGATCAATGAAACTATGAAGCCCTGGGAAGATTTGAGTTTGAGTATGTTCAACCCATATTATGTGTATAGCCAAGCACCTACTGTCTTTATAATTATCTGCATTGTGGTTGCAGTATTGCTGTTGGCCATGCACAGAATGCATGCAAGAATTGCTAATTTGGAGTCATTGTTTAGTGGGGGGAGAGTTAACATCACAGTTAACCACCCTGAATGAAGTGTATATATTTTGTATATAGTATTAATTATATATATATAAAAAAAAAAAAAAAAAAAAAATAATAATAATAATAATAATAATAATAATAATAACACAAAGAAGAATGACCCATATATGACAAACCAGTACCATTATCTTTGAATGAAATATTAATAACTCTTACAATAATCTTAATTTTAAACTATTTTTATTCTTGCATGTATGCAATTCACTATAATAACCCAAGTACATACTGTATTACAGTTAAATAATTTACTTTAATGCATTTATTCCAATATGTATTCAACTTATTTAAAATGTAATATTACTGAATAATCACTATTTACTATGAATAATATATGTATACAATATTCATACAATTATGTTACTTTACAATATTATGTATTTCACTTAATTAGCTTATAAGTTCATTATAATGTGTATGTAGTATGTATTAATATATTATAACTATTAAATGTCGATGGTACGCCATTTTTCGCGGCCGAGCAAATATAGGACTACATAATAGATAGATAAATAGATAGATAGAGAGACAGATAGAAGCAGGAAGTCAAATGATGAGAAGGTGTTGTGTTTGCGAGGAGCGAGCAGCGCTAAACGCTTACACGGAGGAAAGCTGACGACAGCGGCCAGTAAGGAGATGATTCAGTTAGCTGTCAGCAGTCCTCTCGTGAGAAAGTTCTGTTGCCATGAGGAACATACGTGACACACACACCCTACTACATGAGATGTTAGGAAAGAGAGGGGAGAAGGAGACAAGCGACCCTAGAGAGAGGTCAAGACGGAGATTAGCCTTAGAACAGAGAGAGAGAGAGAGAGATAGCGAGACAGGGAGGTAGCTACCCAGGACTTATACTATTATACCTGTTTAATATTTCCAAGACAAATAAAAATAGTCCCATACTATTCTTTACCTCTCCCGTCACTACATGACATCTGGTGGGGAAACTACTACAAGATATAAAAGCCGCTCGACCACAAGTCTAAAATATACTTCTCTACAAGTAACTACAAAGTCTTTATGACAACATCTGAAAGGCAAGAAAGGTTGACTTGAGAGAAAAGGAGAGACGAAGAAGGAAGTAATAAGAGCAGTAGGAGAAAGGAAAGCATTTGCTGAAGATGCATTATTGAGAAATTACAGTGAGGATGGCAGGTAAGAATGGAAGAACGGAAAATAAGTATACCGTTGGCAGCAAGATGGAGACAACCAATACACTAACATGGACAGAGAGGAAAAGTTGAGAAATGGGAAAAGAATAGGTTAGAAAGGAAAGGCAAAGAACAACAGGTGAAGAATAAAATAGAAATGGATGATGTAAAGGAAAAGGCTGAAGGATTAAAACAGAAAGACCATTCAGTCCCAGCCCACAACAGGGATCTGTATGACATCATGAGGTTGACAGCAAACCCAAGTAGAACAGTAACTTTAACCGTGGCGTCCCGTCGACGTTCTTTAACGTCCACATGTTTTGTCACTGCCATTCCCGTCGACGTACATAAATGCAAAAAAATTGCAAGGTCCCTAATTTTCACAATTTTAAATTTTCGCGAGTCATTTTTGGTATGTACACACGTGACACCTTCCTCAACAAGATGCCAGGCGGGACAATGCCTTACCCAGCATGACCTCCTCCCCCCCCCTGCATGCCATTGTCTCAGCATTCATCTGTTATCAGTGACCTGGCCAGTATAGCCATGTCATGCCACGGTACAAAATTCAGGGCCAGAGTGATTCCCCAATCAATGCCAATGTGGAGGACAAACTTTACATAGCATTAGAGGAAGAAACAGTTAGAAATGATGATCAGGTAATGTGGCAAAAAAAGGTCAGGTATTAGTGAGTGAAACAATGCTTATAATGCCTATATTACTGCTTGAAAACCAATATACTCTTGTACTACATATAAATTTGTACCAAGTAAATAAATAAATACCGTTTATGAGTGGTGTGAAAGAGTTATTCTCCCACAGAACTCGTTTTCTTTGGTGCCAGGCTGATAGAAAACCCAGTAATGTAAGGAGGTACTCCTACCTGTAATGAGTATTTTAAACCTCAGGTGAGCGATTTCTCTATGAATTTTCGATGTTTCTCACCAAAAGCGAAGGTTTGAGCCAAAAAAAAAAATTTCCTAAAATGGTCGGGATTGGGGGGAGTCAGTGGTGGAAAAGTGGTCGGGATGGGGTGGGTTAAAAAATATTTTCAAAGCATTGCCATTGTTAGCCATAAATCTGCTTTCTGAAATACACCTGAAGGCTCAACAATCTCTGTTACTTACACATCCCTTCCTTCTGAAAAAGGACTGCGTTTTGCACAGTCTATGGTAGTAAAAAGATATAGGAAGAATAGAGAAAAGGTAATGCTAAAGAGGGATATGAAGAGGTTAAACATTAGAAGCGTAACGTGCAGAAAAAAAAAAAAAAGGCATAATATGGAGACTGAAAAGGAAAAGGTGGACGAGGTATCATTGTAAATACAAGGTGGGAGACGTACGGCGGGAAATATAAAGAGCGAGAAGCACTACAGGAAAAATACACTAGAGAGAGCGGGACAAAAAAGAGATGTGCGTGATACAGGGAGACGATCTAATGGCGGGTAAAGAGAAGCAGAAGAGATAATGACAACGAAAGAAAGTGGTTTTGGAACATAATGCAGGATGAATGCAAGAAAGATCTGGAAGAGGAGAGATGGGAATGTTCAGGCAGGGCGAGAGAAGGATACACAAACAAGGAAATGAGATAAAAAGGGAGAGCTGAAGTAGGAACGAGCAAAATGGGATATTATGAATGAAAAAGAGAAGGTAGGGATTGCTAGAGGAAAATATTATTTGACCGGCAGGGAATGGGAGGTCGAAGTGAGGGAAAAAGAAGTGTGGGAGATAATGAGAGAGAGAGAGAGAGATACCCTAAACCAATAGTGCTCCTTTTATATGCATGACCCCTTTCTTACCTCCCCATAAAAAACACTCATAATGGATCAATGGGTGTGTTTGTATGTCTTCTGCAGTGTGTGTGTGTGTGTGTGTGTGTGTGTGTGTGTGTGTGTGTGTGTGTGTGTGTGTGTTCTCATGATGAGTACATGCGTATATTACAGTGCAGGTAATAGCGGAGTAATTTGTTGTGAAAAGAAAGAAAAGTCAAGTTGCATTCAAATATACTTCGTGAACTGCAAACTCTCCATGCTAAAACAAACCCTGCTCACTGAAGATACGCGTATGTGTTAAATAAACACCAGGATATTCAGCAAGACCCATTGTTTAACAATTAGCAAACCAGAGCTCAATAATTTTCTAACGTCAAGTTATCCTGAGTCACACCACATAACCATGGTGGCTTAGAGAGGACGAAAATGTTGATAATGGTTTTAGAGGAAAAATGTCAGGCATAATGAAGAGAAGGATCACAACATACAAGAAGTACTAGAGTACAGAGGGAGATAATAAAGAATAAGGGACTGAGAGATAATGAAAAAGAAAATAAAAGAATGTACCAAAGGTGAAGACAGGTAAAATACAACGAATGAAATAGAAGAAAAATAAAGATGGATACTCAAGGAGTGGATTTCGAGGACAAAAAATGGTGAGTTTTTTTTTCAGCATTCATTTTTATTTGAATTAATACTATTATTATAAAAGGACATCTATGACAGTTGCATCCATCTCTCCAAAATTTAACAGGAAACAAAATAATAATTTCCATGGGAGGCAGAGGAGCGAACTGCAAGGATTTTAACGTCTACAAGCTCTGGTCCAGGTGACGATCAGTTATGCAAAATTTCGTTTAATAAACACTATAACTCCCTCCCCCCACACGGGTTGGCCATTGGGGTCCCACCTCACGTAAAACGTGGACAAAGTGAACGTCTAATAGTATGCAGAATTTCGTGTTTCTGGTCTCTAAACCACGACAGTGCGTACATAAATGCCTTGGCCAGGACTCCAACTGTCCCCCCCCCCCCCATTCGCCTCTTGAGTGGTGTGTCACCCTGTACCCTGTCAAAACGTGCTCCCTGTAAAGATTTACCACTGCGTAATTTATGTTCTTTGGAAATATATTATGTTATTGTCCTCTAGGTCCCCTTGCCGCCACCGTTTAGTGTGCATAAAACATGGTTAGTGTAAATGCCTGCCACAGTGGTAAATTTCATGTTCTTAGGTTAAAAATTATGACTGCGCACAAAGCTTTTGCCGCGGAGCCTCAGGGGCCGCCCACAGCCCTATAAAGAGCGGTTCTTGATGGTTCAATCTTTCACAAAACGTTCCTTGGATACACATCTATTTCTATACAAAATTATATGCTCTTCGGTTACCAAAACTGTGTGGTTGGGGGGGGAGGGGATGGCCCAATGGTGTCTCACTACGTTTATAACCTGGCGTGAGTGGGGTTATATAATTCTTCAGAATATCCATGTTCATAGAGAAAATAATGAACGTACCTAACGGCTTTGACTAGGACATCCGTGGGCCGCTGCCCCTGTCGGCGGTAGCCCTTGGGGGTTTCACCTTGACTGAAACCTGACTCTGAGGTAGGTCTACCACTGTTTCCCTAAAGCTCCTTTCATTAGTCCTGCATCTGTTCTTCAGTAAAGTACAGTAACTCAGTGATCAAGTGAGTGAGATAGGGACAAGTACTAATTTGGCCGCCCCGTGGGTACGGCAAAAAACTTCATTAAGCTGTAGAAATAATGTAACCTTATATAACCTAATGAAGATTACGATGCGTATGGGTGATTTTACCGTTGTTTGTGAGGCAAGATTGACCCATATATCAAGGTGGTTCTCTAATGAAGGTGTGAGTTATGATGTAAGAAGGAGGTTATTAAAAGCGCAGATGATGGAGAATAGGTGACGGAGAGAGGCAGAGAAGGGGGGAGGGGGGAAGGAGTGAAAGGAATTGCGTACTGAGAGGAAGATAGGGAACTGTGACAAGGTAGAGAGGAAATACATGAAGAGAAATTTACTGAGCGATTAACAGAATGCAGCTTATGAAACGAGAAAACACTGTGAATATGGTAGAAAATGTCTTTGTCTTTGAAACAGATCCTCCAGTTACCCTTTCAGTGTTAACAGTTACTTAATTCTTTGCATTATATATCCTTCAGTTTTTCTTTATCTATGCCTATAACCGTTCTTTTTCTAATTACTTAAGTCTTTCAGCGTGATTTTAATGTTTATATTTATTCATGCTATCTCCAGCTTTGGGAAGACGGCTCATGGTTCATGTCTTATCCCTAATGTAACGACGGGGCCTTCCTGCGCGTTACAAAACAGTGGTGCAGTAGCCAGAACAAAACAGAACAAGTACAAATGTACTAGATAGAGGTGGGACCATGAAGGTCTTAATACTCGTAGATGGCATCGAAAATGTCTATGGTATAAACTTGCATAAGAATAATTTTAGAATGTGAGTATGTGTGACTGAATGGGCCACACCAAGAGATACTTTCGCAAATATATATAAACATCATAGTGAAGGGGTTGCTATTTTCCTCTCTATGTCTCCTGTGCTTTCGTACTCCACTCCTTTCTCTTCAGCGTTTCAGTTCCTTCTCCATTATCCTCAATTCGTTCATTGGCATTGGGTGATACTGAACTTTATTTTTTCCTCTTCCAAACGATGTCTCTTGGGAGAACAATAAGGCAGTGAAAGGCTCAACGAAGGTTGTAATAAGCCCGCCAGTTCGAGAAATATCCGAAGGCGCATAAAACAATCTGGTGATAGCAAGACTGAAATGATGGTGACATCATCATATTGAAGGAGTTAATTTTTCATTGTTTTTGTGCATCTGTTATCGGCCCTTTATCTCGAAGTATCTCAGTTCTCACCTTTATTCTTAATGACTCATTTGTGGATCATTTAAAAAATATATTTTACCATCATCGGATTTTATAATATTCTACATTACTTCCTCGATTATAGAATAACTCATTATATACTCCTTTTTTCTGATACTTCCTCAAACATTCCTTTGCAAAATAATATCTGCTATGTCACTATACGAGTATATTAATCCTAATGCCGTATCTACATTTATCTAAATTTCAAGATTTTTGTCAGACTAATGCAGTGCCTCAGCCATGGCTTTGATAAAAGCGAAGTAAAATGAAAGAGCTGGGCATGAAATTTCACTGCTAATTACTTTCCTTACCATGGTTTATGAAGTGGTAGTTGATGGTGATCAGTATCTACTCACTTTATGTAGAGCTGCCTATTTCTTCCTTCACCTTAGTCTTTCTGTTTCTGTGTCTGCCTTCTCTTTCACTTCAGGTGACTCTGCACTGAGTGACAAGTCAAACAACTTCTTGTAACCAAGGAATCCATTCAAAACTCTGCGTGGTAACCATATACCCAGATCACGGTGTAAAATGGATCCCGCTGTGGTGCTCCTCTTAACCTGGTGGAAACGCAAAAGCAGTGTCTACCCGGGAACCACCCTCCACATTTTCTCTCTCCTCGCTGTGTTAAGACTCTGTCGACCACATGGGAACACTGTTCACTTTCATCTCGAAAGGATTACAAGCAGCTTCTATCATCTCCTTCATTACGTTCGTTGTTTATACAGTATTTATATTTTCCTACCACGAGATGATTTTATTAACTCCTTCATTTTGATGATACATCTTATAGGTTTGTTCCTCCTGCCTCCTAACTCTTTTCTTCTGATTGTAATTACCCTGTGAAGAGAAGCGGTTAATGACAGTCATTTGCAGCCATGCTCTTTAAATGTATCTCCCTGATCTAATTGTCTCCAGCAACAAGAATATAACGAAGAGTAAAACTGTGCAGCCTCATTCCACACCAAGTGACTCTGAAACTAAGAGGCTCACAGCAAATGCAAATAATACCATGAGTAACCTAAAAATCAATTTGTGTAAGCTATTGCTAGACAATACTTTCAATTAGAACCTTCTCCTCCTCTTCCTCCACATCATCATCATCTTCATTCGCCAGGAAGAGCATCATGCTCCCCACCCACTCATCCCACCCTTTGTTTGGTGATAAAAATACGTCCTGGGGGTGAAGGGGTTCTGTTTATGATGGGCATCTCATAATCACAAGATCTATTGCCATCTAGTACATATTCCTTTCTCATGTTTTATTTTGACTTGCTTAGCATATTTTTAACCCGTCCTTCATTTTTTTTTCTTCTTTCACTCCACTCCTCCATTCTCCTTATTTGATCTTCCTTCCTTCAATCATTCAGTTCCTCCTTTCTTCTCTCCTTCAGTACTTCTTTCTTTCCATTCCTCCATCCCTCCCTCCACCTCTCTTGCTGAAGACTCCAGGTGACTTTGAGAAGACAATAAAACATGGAGAGAATTTTTCTCACTCTGACTATCCCTTCTTTTTCCTTTCTTTCTCCACTCTAATTTCCCTATCTAAATTTTCCCTCTTCCCTGCCTCCTTATCCCCATTTACTTCTCTTCAACCGTCTGATCTTTCTCCATTGTTCTTTTTTACTTAGAATTTTTCTCTTCTCCTCCCATCTGTATATTTTCCCCTATGTTACTTAATTATGCCACTTTGTTGTCCTTTCTTATCTTCACCTCTTACTTTCATCGTAGTTTCCCACCTCTTGCCTTGCATTTTCTCTCACTTTATATCTCTCACTCCCCACACGAATCTCTCATCATCTCATTCCATATGGATCAGCAATGTTTTGGACTCTGCCTTCCCCTCTCTTCTCATCTAATTCTCTCTCTCTCTCTCTCTCTCTCTCTCTCTCTCTCTCTCTCTCTCTCTCTCTCTCTCTCAGTTCCTTTCACTCCTTCCATCACTAAACATTACATCAGTATTTGTTACGTCTTCTCCCTTCAAGTACATTCCTTCTCTACCATCCTTCCTTTTCTCTGTGTTCACTTATGTGTTTCTTTTCATTCGGATTCCTTCGTATATCCTCTCTCTCTCTCTCTCTCTCTCTCTCTCTCTCTGTAACGTATACGGGCTTAATGTTTTCCCAACGATTATTTGAATATGAGTGTGCATGAATGGAACCATTTAAGATACTGTCAGTTACTACCCGTACCACGTTGGGGGAAAAAAAAAAAAAAAAAAAAAAAAACTACGCTGGCCAATTTTAATATTTTTTTCCCTGGCTAAATGGGCTTAATACACCCATATAAGATTCCTGGCACTAATACAAGTAATTCCTAAAGCCTGAAAGTTGGCTGAATCGAGTCAGGTTGGTGCCACTCTACCAGTGAAATCTTTGAGGTTACTGAGAGAGAGAAGTGCGGCTGTGAGCTTGTGAACGGATTTTGATTTTCTTTCCTGGCAAATGGTCTTAATACATCAATATATGATCCCTGGCACTAATTAAAATAATCACCAATGCCAGAAAGTTGGTTGAATCGAGTCAGGTTGGTGCCACTCTACCTCTGAAATCCTCAAGGTTACTGAGAGAGCAGAACTGCTGAGAGAGCCCGTGAAGGCTGTCACTTTCCTCCCGCACTCCTAAATCAGTGTTACAAATGTAGCGAGAAAATGTCTGAAATTAGCAAGATGCGTTATTACCTTCCATTTTACTTCGATTACTTGCAATGACTTGTCAATGCTGCGGGACGTATATCCACATCACGGGCGTTTCTGAAGGTGACGTAGATCTCCGCTGCTAGCACGGTATGGGTTCCACTGATGTCCAAACCCACATCTGTAACGTCTCTCTGAAGTTACTCTTATTACGTGCTGTTTTTTATCATTGTACCCTCTTTGAATAAAATTGAAATATTCAAGAAAATTAAGCAAAAAATCATCACCACTCCAACCATTTCCCACCTACGATAGGAAGTGATTTAGATCCAGAAACAATGAGAAACTTATCCATCTCACTATTGCCAGATGTCTTAATTTTGTAAGGAATGGCCATAAGTGCATCGTTTCCTTGTCACCCTCTCCTTGGACTGCCCTTTCCCTAACTGATAACCCCTTACTGATATCACCCTTTTCCATCCTTCCGAACAAGAGGTTCTCATGTTCAGTCTCTTCATCTTCCTTGTTGCCCTCTGCTCCACTCGTACACATTCTTGTAGTCAAGCTCTCATTCTACATTCCCTTCACATGGTCAAACTATCTCATGGTATTTCTTCTAATGCCTTCCAGCACATAAACATCAGCACTATAACACTCTTTAGCTTCCTTATGTCACTGACTATCCACGTAACTCTAATCAACTTTCACTGGATCAGTGTCCCTTCATCAGAGTACAAGCCTCACGTCCACACGTTAAAGTGGTGATCACAACGGTTATGCAGGCACCTTTTCACTTCATGCTCAATTCCCTATTCAATATAACTGCTTTCAGTGATCTAGTAATCTTTCTTCCATTCGTGCATTTCATCCTTTAGTCTTTCGTCAGTGTAAGTCATACCACCTGAAAACTTTGAAGGCATGCATATTCCTTATTTTCTGACTATTCATCTCTGCTCTTCAATCCATGGTTTCAACCCTCTCCAAGATCACACGTTTACTCTTTGCTACATTCACTCAGATTTTGCTTCCTACACACACTGATTTTTAAAGCAGGGTTGGAGTTAGGACAGAGCAAGTAGATGTTTCACTGGTATCCCTGAAAAGCATTACATTTTTTGGTATTGGTGTATCCCTTGCCTTGTATTCGGTTATAGGCATTATTTTGACTTTCTTCAGGGAGGGGAAGTTCCTTTTATTTCCCTTATCCTAATCACGTTCTCACACAAGCTCCTTTTTCTTGTGATATGTTGCTTCCTATTGTAAGTAATTACAGTTAATTTCAAGTTCTGTATTTCCGATTCGAGTTTTTGACAATTTATTTTCACCATTGCTGTTATTTGGCAAAACAAAACACACACACACACACACACACACACATATATATATATATATATATATATATATATATATATATATATATATATATATATATATATATATATATATATATATATATACATAAACACTTTCATTTTGTTGTCCCTATCACAAATTTATATCGTCCTAACACGCTGGAGTAACACATCGTTTGGGTCACGAGCGAAACAGGTCGTAAACTGCACACGGTTAGCTGCTACACCGACCCCAGCATCCACCTCGTTCTGTAGTTATAGTGGCCATGTTTACAAGGAGAGATCACCTGGAGTGCCAGCCGCTTCTCTATATAGGTAAGGAGCTATAACAATACTTTTTGGCTATATCAGTATAAAAAAAAAAAATCTGTATTTTAAATGTAGATATAAATTTTTTAATAATTGAGTTAGGTTTTACCTCCTCCAAGGAGGTTATGCTTTGGCCTGCATTTGTTTGTTTGTTTGTTTGTCTCTCTGTTAGCAGGATTACTAAGAAAGTTATGAACAGATATTGATGAGATTTTGTGGAAGGATAAGCCAGGGACCAAGGAAGAAATTATTAAATTTTGAGTCGGATACAGACTCGGAGTATCCCGCACAATATCTCCAAAATTTCTCAGCGAATTTCAATGATATTTTGAAGAAATGTGAGCCATGGACCAAGAAAGAATTGATTACATTTTGGGGCTGATCCGGATCTGGGTCCTATATCCATGGAACTGGATCCGGGATTACTCAAAAAGTTATGACTGGATTTTGATGAAATTTTCTGGAAGGGTGGGCCATGGGCCAAGGAAGAAATGATTAAATGTTGGGTCTGATCCGGACCCGGAGTATCCCGCACATATCTCCAAAAATTCGCAATGAATTCAATTAAATTTTGTGGAAAGGTGGGCTATGGACCAAGAAAATAAAAATAAATAAATTTTGGGGAGGATCTGGATCCGGATCCTATATCAACCGCTCAGGATCCAGATCCATTATAATGACAATGGCCGAGGTATGCACTCTCTGAGCACTTGCTGATTTTAACATTAGTTTTATTTAAGCTGTCACATCAATGCTGTGTTAATATATGTACTCCTAATTAAAAGCACTTTGTAATACAGGAAGGGAAATGAGCAGACGTGTTGTTGAGCTACGCTTCCTACTGTAACGTGGTGTGTAGGTGGTTTGGTGGTTTTGCAATGGCGGACCTCATGGAACAAAGAACCTGCATCGAGTTCTGCTTCAGGATCAACAAGACGGCTGCAGAAATTCAACAGTTGCTTCAGCAAGCCTTTGGTGACAATGACACGTCCCAAAGCAGAACACTTTTCTGGTACAAGCGGTTCAAGGAAAGGCGAACGTCTGTTGAAGACGATGACCGTTCTGGACGACCTTCAATGGCAACAACACCAGAAAACGTCAGAAATGTTCAGCAGGCTATCCTTTCAGATCACAGACGAACTATCCATGATGTTTGTGATATCGTTGGACTGTTGTGCATGAGCATGCAATGCATTTTGTCAGATTTGTTGGGCATGAGACACATTGCCGCAAAATTTGTGCCAAGACTGCTGAGTGATGAGAAGAAGGCACATCGCATTGCAGTTTGCAGGGAGCTCAACAATCAGATCAGAGATGACACCACCTTCATCTCCAAGGTCAAAACTGGTGATGAATCATGGGTTTGTGGTTATGACCCGGAGACAAGGCAGCAGTCATCACAATGGAAGTTTCCCAATTCACCGAGGCCAAAAAAAGCGCATCAAGTTCGCAGCAATGTCAAGTCGATGTTGATCGTTTTCTTCGATATCCAAGGGATTGTTTACAAGGAATTTGTCCCAACAGGTCAATCTGTCACCAGAAAGTTTTGCTGTGCAGTTTTGCAGCATCTGAGGGAAAACATCCTTTGCAAACGTCCAGAATAGTGGAAGAACAAGGACTGGACAATGCCCCCACCCACACATCAATTGTTGTCCAGCAGTTCCTGGCTTCCACTAACACGGTAGTCATTCTCCACCCAACCTGTTTGCCTGACCTTGCCCCCCGTGACTTTTTCCTGTTTCCCAAGCTGAAATTCCGACTGAAAGGGTGTTGATATGACTCGATTGAGGAGATCCAGACAGAATCGCAGGAGGTGCTTAAGACCATCATGCCTGAAGCCTTCCAGGGATGCATGGACTTCTGGAAAAAATGCTGGGACTACTGTACAGTATACATGCCCAAGGGGACTACTTTGAAGGCGACAGTGAGAGCTAGGGGGTAACGTAACTTATTTTCCTACAATATTCAAATTACTGGAACTTTTTGGTAGCACCTCGTACACTGTACAGTAGGTAGGGGTTCCTTGGGATATGAAAAATTGTTTTAGGGATCCCCTTAAGGTGTAAAGGCTGGGAATCAGTGCAGTATATAGTGTGAGTAGTCTTTTTTATTTTTTAGGTGTACAGCACCTGCATATTTACTTCACAACGAAGATGAAGTAAGCTTTCATTTCATTTCAAGCTGAGTCCCTCTCCCTTTTCTCTGCCGCACTGTCTAATTGCAACACATACACATTGTGTGTATGTGACACACACACAGAGGCAGTCAAAGGAGGCAGACGTGAGACATCGGCGCTCCGTACCGAACCAACACGGCCAGTGGCATTACCTAAATTACTATCTTTGTATGAGTCAAGCTCTGTACCAGGTTAAACTAAATGATTTTTCATTATTAAAAGAAAAAAATAAGAAGAAGAAGGTTAAACAAGACTTGTTCAAACAGAAAAGAGAACCAAGACGAAAGAATGATCTCAGTCAGCTGAGGTTTGTTTACAGCAGCACGGGGAATGTAAGTACATACTCTGTACTTTTAGTATTGCAAAATGGATACATACTTTAGTAAAGCAAATTTGGAAAAGAAAAGGGATAAAGGTAGAAAGCAAAATGATGATTTCTACCAAGAACTGGTTGAAGTGGAGACTCATAACAGACTGGTTGAATGTGTACACAAACTAGAAATGGCTTTCAAAAGTGAAATTAATGAAATAAAGAAGCAGATGCACTTGCAAAAGGAAGAAATAGAAAAACTAGGAAGGGAGGGCAACAAGAAAGACACAACCATCAGTGAACTAACAGTGGAATTGAGTACACTTAGGAAGAAAATGAGTGAAATTGCAAGTACAGTAGTCAATCACGAGAGTGTTATGGAAGAGTTCAAAAATGACACAGAGACAATTAGGCAAGTAAGCAGTCTTATAGACCAGAGCAGTGATATTGAGGAGAAGATAACACAGGTGAATGAAGCTGTGCAAAGCTACAAAAATGATGTGGAAACCACGTATGCTGAAATGGTGAAAGTAAAGAAAGACTTAGAAACAAGGGTGGAGGAAAAAAGCATTAAACAGGAAGTGAAAAGAATAATCCAAAACAATCCAAAGTTAGTCAGAGATTCTATAGATATAAACAAATCTATAGTAATCACTGGTATAGAAGAGGAAGAAGTAAAAAACAAGATCACAAGAGACAAAAAGGAGATGGCAAATGTAATGAGCTTACTGAAAGAAGTATCAGAGGAAATCTGTAGTAAAGACATAGAGGAACACAAAAGGTTAGGGAAATACGAGAATAGCAGGACAAGACCTCTAAAGGTGACTTTCCAGAGTGTAAACACTGTGGAGGAGATACTAAAAAATGCAAAGAATCTTATGGAAAAAGAGGAGTTCAAAAATGTATGGATAAAAAGATGCCTAACACAAGAGAAACTGGAATTACTGAAAGAGAAAAGGGAGGAAGCAAAATCAAAACATGAGGGAAGATCAGAAGAGGAGAAGAAGAAATTTTTTTTACAAAGTAATAGGATTGCAGGTACGAAAGTGGTACACAAACAGGATGGAATAAAAAGGAGGAAGATAGTAAAACCATGTCATGACAAGTATATAAACAAGATGATAAAGTTGATGTACTCAAATGTGGATGGAATGGTATCTAAATTACTAGAGATGAATGATTATGTCAGAGAAAATGAACCACAAATAATATGCCTAACTGAAACAAAATTAACACCAAGGATATCCAATGACATACTAAACTTAGAGGAATACAATATATGGAGAAGAGACAGAAATTTAAAAAAAGAAGGAGGAATTATAATATTAACTAAGAAAAATCTAAAAGTCAATGAAATAAAACTAGATATACCATCACAAGTAGAACTGATTGCAGTAGAGATCAACACATCTGAAGGGAAAGTAATTGTAGCCAATTTGTACATGCCACCCAGATCAAACACATGGGAAAGAGACGAATATGAGGACCTGGCAGAGAGTACAGTTCAGAGTTTAAGATCATTACTACATAAAATGGAAGAGAAATCGGAAAGAATTATACTAACTGGAGATTTTAATACAAATATAAATTGGAATACTCTAGATATAATTAGCCAAGAAAGCTGTTGGGATCAAAAGCTCCTGGATCTCGTGCAAGAGTTTTTTCCTAATGCAACATGTGAGGGAAACCACCAGAAAAAGAGGACTCGATGTAACTTCAGTGCTAGATCTAATATTTACTAGGCAAGAAAATGATATTGACAGTTTAATATATCACCCTCCACTCGGCAAAAGCGATCATGCAGTACTAAATTACAACTTCAGGATAGCATATGACATAGTTAACAGCAACGAAAGTTACAAAAAGAGCCTAAACTATAAAAAGGGAAATTATCAAGACCTAAAGAAGTATTTCTTAGAAGCTGATTGGGAAAATGAGCTTAGAGGACAAGATTTAAATGCTGTATATAAAAAATTTTGTGAATTTTATGAAATAGGAGTCCAGAAGTACATCCCACAGCACAAAGAAGCAGATAAGAAAATACAGAAATGGTTCAATACAGAATGTAAAAAATCAATAGAAAGAAGAGATTTGTTGTGGAATAGATACAGAAGACACAATAGTGAAAGGGCGTATAATAATTTCAAACAGGCAAGAAACGATTATACAAGAATAAGGAGGGAAGCCCAAAAACAGTTTGAGGAGGATATAATAAATAAAAGTAGTGATCAACCAAAGCTGTTTTACAGCTATATCAGAAGCAAAACTAAAGTAAAAGATATAATACAATCCATTACGGACGAGGGAATCACTTATACACAAGAGAAAGATATTTGTGAAGCACTAAATAAGAATTTCCAATTAGTTTTTACAGAAGAAAAAAATTTTGAGAGGGACTATGTGGAACATGCATGTCCACACATACTACCAGATATACAAATAGCAGAAAAAGTAATACAGGAGGAGTTAAGTAAATTAGACAGAGGAAAAGCAAGTGGTCCTGATGAAGTTTCATGTTGGGTACTACGAGTATGTGCAAAGGAGTTAAGTAAACCATTATTTTTAATTTTCAAGAAATCCTTGAGTCAAGGTAAACTACCTGATATTTGGAAAAAAGCAAATATTGTCCCCTTATTCAAGAAAGGAAATAGACAAAATCCACTCAACTACCGACCAGTATCACTGACCAGTGTTGTAAGCAAGGTATTAGAAAAGCTTATAAGAAAAGCTTGGGTAAATAATCTAGAAGAACACAGTATGATAACAGAAAGACAGTTTGGTTTCAGAAAAGGAGAGTCATGTGTAACTAATCTGTTGAGCTACTATGACAGAGTAACAAACACAATACAGGAAAGAGAAGGATGGGTGGACAGTATCTATTTAGATTTCAAGAAAGCTGTTGACACAGTACCACACCAAAGACTTTTATGGAAACTGTACCATCAAGGAGGAATTCGAGACAAACTGTTTTGTTGGATGCAAGATTTTCTCATAAAAAGAGAAATGAGAACAGTAATAAGAGGAAACTACTCATCATGGAAAGAAGTGACTAGTGGAGTACCACAGGGTTCAGTGTTGGCACCAATCATGTTTTTAGTGTATATAAATGATATAAACAGTAACACTGGAAATGAGAGCTATCTGAATATGTTTGCAGATGATGCAAAAATACAAAGGAGAATTACTAACACGGACTCTTGTAAAGAGCTACAAGAAGAATTAAATAGACTTCATGAATGGAGTAGTACATGGCAAATGGAATTCAATGTGGACAAGTGTCATGTAATCAAGTTTGGTAAAAAAAAAAAAAAAAAGACCTGATTGGGATTATAAGTTAGGAAATAAAACCCTATACACATCAGAAGGAGAGAAGGACCTAGGTGTGATTATCAATAACAGACTATCTCCGGCTGACAACATCAGCGAGAAGGTACGGAACATGTATACACTGCTTGCAAATATGAGAATAGCATTCACATACATAAATGAAGACATGCTAAGAAGGATAATAACATCATTCATTAGACCAAACCTGGAATATACATCGGTAGTCTGGAGTTCTCATCTCAAAAAACACATAGACAAGATTGAAAAAGTTCAAAGGGCTGCTACAAGATGGATACCAAGCTTAAGGGACCTAAGCTACAAAGAAAGACTAAATAAAATGAATCTACCAACACTACAGGAGAGAAGGAAAAGAGGTGACATGATAATGTTATATAAGTGCATATCAGGGAAGGAGAAAAGAGACATAAATGATTACTTAACATATGGAGAAGCATCAGCAAGAGGACACTGCAAAAAACTGCATAAGAAGAAAGGTGACAAAGACGTAAGGAAATTCAGTTTCCCAAACAGAGCAATTGATCAATGGAATGCACAACCGAATGAAATAGTGTGTGCCAAGACAATTCACAATTTTAAGGATATGTACGATAAATATGGTTTAAGACACGGGACAGTACGAGCTTGACTCATTCCTGTAAAGATACAATTAGGTAAGAACAATTAGGTAAGAACACACACATTTACAAAGAGATGATTATAATGAAAACTGATAAGTTCTTATGAAGAGTATGATAAAGTATGGTTTTGATGTAATGATTTTCTATGCAAGGAATAAAAAAGTAAAGCCAGAAGACCACAAGATTGTTAACCCAAGGAAAAGAAAAATAAGAGTCAAATTCAAGATCCGTGTCATAAAAGACTTTGTGGTTCCTTTGTGGTTACTTGTAGTTGAGTTATATATATATTAGACTTGTGGACGAGCGGTTATTATACTGGAGTAGCTTCGTGAGTAGCTAATCTTCTTTCCCATTTGTCATGTAGTGACAGGAGAGGTAAAGAATAGTATGGGACTATTTTTATTTGTCTTGGAAATATTAACAAGTCTCTCACACAGAGCGGAGTATAAAGTACAGTCCCGCTAGCTATCTCTCTGTCTCTCTCTCAAGTTACCAAGCCCTTCTCCCTGCGACCTGTCTCTTCTAAGGCCTGTCTCCTTCTGCTCCTGCCTGTTCTGTGGCTAACCTCCTTCTGAGCTCTCTTTCCTAAATTCTGGTGTAGCAGGGGTTGTATCACGTGTGTTCCTTGTGGGGTGGAAAGTTCTAGAAGCCTGTGTGTATGTATGTTTGTGTGTGTGTATGGTCACTAGGCGCTGTCGTGTGCCTATGAAGCATTCCTTGAGTTAAGAGTGTGTAAGCATGTTTAGCATTGCTCGATTCTCGCAGACACAATACCTTCTCATCATCTGACTCCCTGCTTCTATCTGTCTCTCTATCTATCTATTTATCTATCTATCTATTATGATTTGTAATTATAATATGGAGTTCTAACATATTGCTCGGCCGCGCGAAAATGGCGTACCATCGACAGTTAATAGTCCTAACATATTAATACATATTATATACACATTATAATGAACTTTTAAGCTAATTAAGTGAAATACATAATATTGTAAAAGTAACATAATTGTATGAATATTGTATACATATAATATTTATAGTAAATAGTGATTATTTAGTAATATTACATTTTAAACAAGTTGTATACATATTAAATGCATTAAAGTAAATTATTTAACTGTAATACAGTATGTACTTGGGTTATTGTAGTGGCATTGTGGTAATACATAATTGTAACATTTTATGAATTGTTACAAAATATTGTGGTAATGCATAATTGTGTTGGCCTTACAATTGTTGTTACATTTTGTTAATGCAACTGTTACTAAGTGTCTTGGCCTTATAATTGTAGTTAAAGTTACATAAAAGTTACATCTTTTTAATGCAACTGTTAATTGGCAAAGTGTAACATAATGCAATCGTTTGTCGTTAAATAATTGTTACATATCGTTTGTAGTTACATAATTGTAGTTAAAGTTACATAAAAGTTACATCTTGTTAATGTAACTGTTACATAAATTGTACATCCGTTCAGGATCCCATCCACTCATAAACAGATGACTCAAAACTTCACAGTTCATTCACACTTAAACACCCACTCACAGAGTTAAATATCTCTAATTCACAACTCAGTACAGGAATCTCCATAAATCAAGACTTATCTAAGATCACTGAATGGAGACAAAAAAACATTGTCTCATTTAACGCTAGGAAAACCAAATATATACAGTTTACTAATAGGCAGAGATTACCTGATTATAATATTACCACCAGTGCTATTAATAGTGCTACCTCTAAAAATATTGAAATTCTCAGTGATTCACTTAACAGTTCTCTCAACTGGACCTCACATGTTAGATCACTTGCTAAAACTGCTTGAAAAAAGCTTGGATTACCGTACAGAGTCTGTAACTTTTTCACTGACGAGCAGCTAGCTATAATTTACGACAGTCATGAGCACTCTCAGCTCAAATATTGCTCACTCTAGTGGAATGGATGTGGAGGACACAATTCAGAACAAATCTATTAGAGTTAATAATAACCCTACCACTACAACTAGGAAGGACTGTTGACTCCCTTGCATTATTTTACAGATATTTTTATGGCAAATGCTCAGATGAAGTTGCATCCATTGCAACACCTCTCTACTCCTTTCCCCGCGCTACACGGAAATCTCATAGCTCCCATTTCACACTGCCATATTGCAGAACTTCTGCCAATCAGCATTCTTTTGTTCCTCATACTATATTTCTTTGGAATTCGCTTCCCAAGAGTGATTTCCCCCCATACTTCAACCAATGGCTGTTCAAATCCAACTGTTAAAGATTTTTTATGAATGGAGGACAGCTGTAATCTATTCTATAGATTATTTTTTTATTCATTTGTTTTTCTTTCCTCTGTTCTGTTATTAAAAAATGCACTTGCGCTTGGGATCTGAGTTTATTTGTTTTTTTCATGATCGACGTTATGCATCTATCTGTGCAGTTACCTGTTAGTGTGCAAAATAGTTTATCTGATTTTAACCAAACGTAGCTTAAGGGTTGAGGGTCAGTGTATTTACTGGTCAAATGTCTACATCAAAGTGCTGTGGTCAACCTACAAAGCTATTATCCGATTAAAACCAAACACGTGGAAGGATTGAGAACAGGACAGGAGGGAAGAGATTCGATCTGAGACCAATTTAAGGTCATGGTCACAGGATTTCGATCCATATACCTATGTGAGAAAAAAATAATTACAACAGATTTTATATAATTTGGACCAAACTTAGTGTAGTGGTTAAGGATCAGCCAAGAAATGAGCAATATCAACTTTAAATTATTACATTTTCGTTAAGCAAAACTTCGTGAATGTTATGGAATGAGACAAGGAGATTGGGATTCGATTTCGAAATCAACCAATTAAAGTTTAAAGTCACAGCTAAAAGTCAAATGTCACAGCCACACGAGAAGATCAGACCAAACATATTTGGCCTACTGTCAACCAAACTTACTGGATGTGTTAAAGGTCAAACAAGAATGAAAGTATTCTTATTGAGAGCAATTATTCCAAGGGCATGGTCACAGTGTACAGTAAAATGTTCTGCCCTTGGACCATGACGAGCGTGTAGCACTCTAAGGAGCTTCTTTCTTCACACTTATTCGATTAAGTGCTAATTTATAGCTGAAGATACTGAATTCCCTTAAGAGAACTGGAAGGAGAGGACAAGGATAAAAGAATACAGTAAATAAAGAAGGTGTCATCCATAATGTGAATAGTTTGTGGTCTCCGATTAAAAATTATTTGTAGGACAGTAGCAGAGGTAAACTGTGTGGAAGGGAGAGTAAAAATGGACATGGGGAGGAGGAAAGAGGAGAGTGACGGCAGTCTTAGAGGTCGGACGTGTAAGCTCCGTGTCTGCCAGTGAGGTGGATTTAATTAAGTCTGCTTTTACCATTCAGTGACTGTGGCCGTGGTAATGATTACGATGGAGGATGTTAAAATAATGTTGGATATGCAACAAAACGCATGTAAAGATTCTACGGAATTTCTCTTGAATGATTTAATGACCAGATTAAGACAGGTGGAATCACGTAACACGGAGCTCGTTCACTTATTAGAATTTTCTCAAATGGTAGTGGACACTTTAAAAGGTGAGAATAAGTTATTGAAGGAGGAATTAAAGACCGTAAAAAAAGAAATAAACAAAATAACCGAAGTAGAAGACAAATTAAACAAACTTAATGAAAGAATAGATTATCAAGAAGACTATTCAAGACGCAATAATCTTCGCTTCGATGGTCTTGAGGAACAACCAAACGAGACTTGGGAAGTAACACAGAAAAAAATACAACGACTGCTCGGGACAAGCTCGAACTGGGACCAGTTGAGCTGGAAAGGGCGCACAGAGTGGGTGTAATTTCCAACACGGGAGCCACGCGACCACGCACGGTAGTTGTCCGTTTCGTCAAATTCGAGGACAGACAGCTGGCTCTAGGTAATTCGTCGAAGCTCAGGAGCACTAACATCTACATAAATGAAGACCTTTATGATTCTTCAATGCAGGTCAGAAGAGCCAAACTACCGGATATAAAAAAGGCGAGAGCTGAAGATAAAATAGCCTACTTCAGTCACACCAAGCTCATCATCAGGGAGGGGAGGAAACAGCCAGCTGATATGAGAGGACTGGACGCCCAGCGCACGATGGAGTGCACAGCTGCTGGTTCCGCCGGTGGTGCTGGTATTGCTGATGGTGCTGACATGTGCTGGTGGTAGCACTGGTGCTGCTTGTGATGCCAGTGTTGCTGATGGTGTGGTTGCCTGTGAGGTTGGCTGTGCTGGAGTTGCTGGTTCTGCTGGTGCTGGTGGTGCTCGTTCCTGTGCTGCTGGCGGTGCTGGTGCTGGTGGTGCTGGCGGTGCTGGTGCTGGCGGTGCTGGTGCTGGCGGTGCTGGTGCTGGTGGTGCTGGTGCTGGTGGTGCTGATGCTGGTGCTGGCGGTGTTGGTGCAGGCGATGCTGGTGCTGGTGTTGGCGGTGCTGGTGTTGGCGGTGCTGGTGTTGGCGGTGCTGGTGCTGGTGGTGTTGGTGCTGCTGACGGTTCTGGTGCTGCTGACGGTTCTGGTGCTGCTGACGGTGCTGGTGCTGCTGACGGTGCTGGTGCTGCTGGCAGTGCTGGTGATGCAGGTGGTGCTGGTGCTGGTGCTGGTGCTGGCTGTGCTGGTGCTGGCCGTGCTGGTGCTGGTGTTGCTTATGCCAGAAACGTAATGCCCTTCACGGGAAGGATTACCAAGGGTGAAGGAACAACAGACTGATGGTGTATATTTACATAGCACTAAGCGTAAAGGTAAAGTCTAAATTTTCACAATACACACTCCATATATAAATCATAACTAGTATATTAAATTTCACTATGTTATTTTCTGACTTGAGTGACAGAACTTATTCAACTGTTGAATGACAGTGAACCTCCAACCCTTAATTTTGATGAATTTAATAAATTAAACTTTTAGTTTCGGAACAATTGTAATGATTCCCAGGACTTATTAAATTATGATCCAGATACAAATAGTTTACACAACGTAACATTACCAAACTCTGATTATTTTAGCCAACAGGACTTTGAGAATGTATTGACCAACAGTTCTTCACCTATAAATGCTTTGTACAATATAAATAGTATTCCACACAATTTAGACATTTTTTTGCTAAATTCTGGTATATCAACTTTACAACAAACTGGAAATATTTTGTCATTCTGTGAAACAAAATTATCCAACGATATTGAACACTTGTACACTATCAAAGGTATTAAGCTATTAGCCAACAACAGAAATCACTATGGGGGAGGGTATGTATGTAGATCAAGAATCACATTTCACATAATATTCTGAAAGATATATCTGTAATAATTATGGGATTACATCGAAACATTATTTGCTGAAGCTTTTTTTGTTGGAAAACATGTTATACTTGGAGTCATATACCGTTGGCCTAACTCGAATATCCTTTCTTTTAATGAAACATTTGATAACATACTTCAAAATATTAATTCAACCAGGAAGACATGTATTTTTGGGAGTGATTTCAACATCTATCTATCTGTCTATCTATTGCCAGATGCCTTAATCCCTTATGGGGTGGTCACAAACAAATCGCCTCCACGTCGCCCTGTCCCCCGCCATTTCACTGTCCTGCTCCCAACTTACACCCCCCTCTCTCATATTGTCATAAAAGACTTTGTGGTTCCTTTGTGGTTGAGTTATATATATATATATATATATATATATATATATATATATATATATATATATATATATATATATATTAGACTTGTGGACGAGCGGTTTTTATATCTTGGAGTAGCTTCCCATTCGTCATGTAGTGACAGGAGAGGTAAAGAATAGTACGGGACTATTTTTATTTGTCTTGGAAATATTAACAAGTCTCTCACACAGAGCGGAGTATAGAGTCCAGTCCCGCTAGCTATCTCTCTGTCTCGCTCTCTATCTACCAAGCCCTTCTCCCTCGACCTGCCTCTTGTATGGCTTGTTTCTGAGCTCTCTTTCCTAAATTCTGGTGAAACAGGAGACGTATCACGTGTGTTCCTCGTGGATGGAAAGTTTAAGAAGCCTGTGTGTGAGTATGTGTGTATGTGTGTGTATGGTCACCAGTGCTTTGTTCCCGGGTGATTTGCTGACAACTAACTGCATCATCTCCTTACTGGCCGCTGTCGTCAGCTTTCCTCAATGTAATTTGCAAGCTCATTTCCTTTTCCCAGGCTCGCATAGGGCTGTCTATCTATCTATTTATCTATCTATCTATTATGATTTGTAGCTACAATACATTGCTCGGTCACGCGAAAATGGCGTACCATCGACAGTTAATAGTCCTAACATATTAATACACATTATATATACATTATACTGAACTTATAAGCTAATTAAGTGAAATACATAATATTGTAAAAGTAACATAATTGTATGAATATTGTATACATATAATATTTATAGTAAATAGTGATTATTCAGTAATATTACATTTTAAACAAGTTGTATACATATTTGAATAAATGCATTAAAGTAAATTATTTAACTGTAATACAGTATGTACTTGGGTTATTATAGTGAAATGCATACATGCAAGAATAAAAAATAGTTTAAAATTAAGATTATGGTTATTAATATTTCATTTAAAGATAATGGTACTGGTCTGCCATATATGGGTCATTCTTCTTTGTATTTTTATATATATATATATAATTAATACTATATACAAAATATATACACTTCATTCAGGGTGGTTAACTGTGATGTTAACTCTCCCCCCACTAAATAATGACTCCAAATTAGCAATTCTTGCATGCATTCTGTGCACTGCGAACAGCAGTACTGCAACTACAATGCAGACGATTATAAAGACAGTAGGTGCTGGGCTATACACATAATATGGGTTGAACATACTCAAACTTAAATCTTCCCAGGGCTTCATTGTTTCATTGATCAGCTGCATAGTTTCAAACTTAGGTGAAGTCAGCTTAATACTTGTGCTCATGTTTAAGTTCATATCAGGCAGTGGGTGGAAATGTTTGTGTGTATGATTGAGAATGGCGTAGTGATTGATGGTGGATAAAGTAGACATGGCTGGTGTAAATACCGCACAGTAGTCTGGTGCTATGTATAATCCTGATGCTGATGTATGAGATGGTGGTATATCTGGACAGACTATGTAAACTGATGTGTTATGAGGGAAATAAAAAAACTGTGAGTGTCCAATGCATTGATGGTGTACAAGTTTATCTGGAGCAAAAGTGAAGTTGCAATGATGATGAATATTGTCATTTCTGATGATAGCCATTTCACAAGGGACTGTATCAGTAGGCTGAAATGTGAAAATGTACGCAGGACAAAGATGAACAGCATGTAAGGATGTGCGGCACTTTTGTTCAATCGTTGACTCACTTGCGAAAGTGACAGTGTCCCGTCTCTTGGAGACCATGATGAGTTCGGTGTCTGTGTTGATGTTAATGATGACCAAAGTGTTGTTATTTTTATAGGGGAAGGGGTGTATTTGGTATACTGTGAACAGGTCTTCAGTGATGAATGGTACATGAACTACCACTGATGTTGGTGTTAGTGTTGCTTCTAAATACGGGTAATATTGCATAAATTCCCTACTGCGGAACAACGGCTTCAATTTGTTTATGTATGCCTTGACTAACTATCTGACGTAGCTCATGAACTGGGAGTAAGTCAATTGTGATCTTGCCATCACCAGCATTCGAAATTCCTTGCATAAGTGCCCTGAAACGATCTCTAGTGTTCTCTAATTGTAGTAGAATCGTGTCAATATGTTCTGTGATGATGGAGAAATGCTGGAAAAGAGTAACGTTTCCCTCTAATTCATTTATTTTATCTACACTCTCGAGAGCTACGTTTTCTGCTTCTTTCAGATTTTTCACAATTGTCTTCATTGCTGAGTTCTGTCCTGTGATGAATTTATCTTGGTATGTTAGTACCTGAGCTATCTTATTAAATTTGTTGTTTATTTCTTTAAGGTCATCCTCTGTAGCCAATCCAAAGATGTTCCCAAGAACTGCGCCGCCCAGGTCGAACAAACCGCACTTTTGGCGAGTACGGGTGATGTTGTTCCTGTCGCTCAGTACCTCCGTTCCATAAGATGGGAGATCTTGGATCATGACGAGCATAGTTGACTTCGCCTGTTCTAGTTTCCATTTCGCTAACTTTACCATTTCATTCACTTCCTTGGTGTTATGTGCTTGTGAAACGTAATTTCCTATCATGAAGTCCAGAGTTCGCATCGGCGTCGCAAGTCTGTCTAGATAAGTAGGTAAGTCATACAAGTAATCTAGACTTATTTCAGTACTCATTACGTCCTTAACGATTGTAGTCGTGGCCGTTGGAGCTATGAGGCATCCTTGTCGTACTATATGTTTGGGGTCTAAGTGCGCATATCCTCTTGCTATGTAGAGGAGAATCCATAGCATAAGTCCCTTCATCGTAACCTACCGAAAAAAAAAAAAAAATATTAATTTCCTATAATGCTGTGGTCGATGATAGTGATGATGTGCGTTACGGTTGATTGTTATTTCATTTATAGAAGGAGTTTAAATCGATATTTAATTCTCGTAAATGATGTACTGTAGATTTGATTGGAACAGTTGCACCTATGTTCGATTGTTTGGTATATGACCTTAATTTCTTTTTGTAATCATTGTTGTGTTCTTGCTTGGTTTCTTGAGGTACGTTCACCTGTTCGGTTGTATCCGAGGCTGAATAATTATGTGATAATTCCCTTGAATCTCGTTTTAAATGGTCAATATGAACTTGTTTCTCCTCGCCACTTGAAAGTGACTTAATTAAAACTTTGTTTGCTTTTATGTTAATTACTCTGTATGGGCCCTCAAATTTTGGGGATAATTTATTGTCTCTCATATGAATGACACCGTAAACAATGTCTCCTAAGCTGATAGGTGAATCTTTTGCCTTCTTGTTAAATGCCTCCGTCATTTCTTCCTTGGACATCGTTAATTGTTTTTTGACTTTTGTGAATGTCCTGGAATTCACGTAAACGGAGTTTAGAGTAATCATCGTAATTGTATATAGGCATGCTGTCACCTTCTAGGAGCTCATATGGTAATTTTTTATCTGTGCCATATATAATGAAATGTGGTGTGTCACCGATGGATTTATTTATAGACCCATTAATTGAGGCCTCTACTCTGGGAATCCAATCATCCCAGCTTGCATAATTTTCACTGAGAATGTGTCGTAGCACATCTAATACCTTTTTATTTTGTCTCTCTACCAACCCATTCGATGCTGGGTGATAGGCCAAAACGTTAACCTTTTTGATGTTGTATTGTTTACATATTTCTTGTAAGATCTCAGAATTAAATTCTCCTCCATTATCACTTATTAATACCTTTGGGGTAGTAAAGCGACATATTACATTATCAGATATTGCCTTTGCTACTGTCTCTGCTGTCTTATCTTTAATTGGAGCTAAAATGACATAACGGGAAAAATGATCCGTTGCAACGAATAAGTATAGGTTATTATTGTATGATAATGGCATCTTGAGTAAATCAACAGCGACAACGTCCCATGGTTGATGTGGTACAGGGTAATTACCCATTGGTGCAGGTGTGATTGGGTATCCTTTGTGTTTCGCACATGATTCGCATCTGTCTATATGATTGTTTATATCTTTTGGTAATGAAGGCCAGTAATATAATAGCTGGGCTTGGTTGAATGTCTTATCCTTTCCAGGATGTCCTGCATGTGGACTGTCGTGTATCAATTGTAATACTTGGGGTATCATGTCATTAGGTACTACCAACTGGTTAGTATTTCTTTGGCGTTTTGGTTGTTTAGAGTTAATTTTGTATAATGTATTATTGACCATTGTGAATTGTTCAAGTGGGACATGCAGTTTGGGTAATTGTATGTCATCTCCACTTTCTAACTTGTATATTACTTTAGACCATATTGGGTCAAGTCTTTGTGCCTTTGCGATATCCTCGTGGTTTGGGATATTTCCTTTGAGATCTAACGCTGCGACCTGAATTGTGTTCGGGTTCCTAGATAATGCGTCAGCTACTATGTTCATTTTACCTTGTATGTAATGAATTTGTATATTGTAGTTTTCAACTGTACATTTCCATCTTGCTCTCCTCCCAGAAAGGAGTTTTTCTTTAAACATACCCACCAGTGGTTTATGGTCGGTGAATAAGTGGATTTCGTAACCATATACCAAATCTCGAAACTTTTGTAATGCAAAAACCACTGCAAGTGCCTCTAAGTCTGTAGTGCAATAATTTTTCTCCGCACCTCTTGTTTGTCTGCTGGCAAATGCAATCGGTTGGTTCTTTCCTCTTTTATCTTCCTGCATCACTACAGCCCCTAATCCTTTAACTGATGCGTCTGTACAAATAAGAAATGATTTTGTGTAATCCGGATATGCTAAACAAGGTGCATTTGTTAGTTTAATTTTTAGATTGTTAAATGCCCTTTTTTGTTCTTCTTCCCATTGGAATACAGCATCTTTTTTGAGTAGTTGGAATAGAGGAAAGGCTATATGAGAGAACTGTGGTACGAATGACCTATAGTACCCAGCCAGACCTAAAAATTGTCTAACTTCGTCAGTCGTAGTGGGTTCAGGAAAATCTCTCACTGCCTGTATTTTGTCATCAGTGGTGTGAATACCATCAGAACTTAATTTGTGGCCTAAGAAATTTATTTCCTTAAAGCAAAATTTGCATTTAGAAAGTTTAATTTTAATCCAGCATCACTAAGCTTTTGTAAGAGTAAGTCTAATTTCCTGAGATGATCCTTAATATTCTTCGTTGCGATTATAATATCGTCAAGATAAACAAATATTCCTTGTCCTAAAATTCCGGACAATACGTAATTCATAAGACGCTGGAATGTGCCTGGGGCTGTCCTCAGTCCCATTGGCATTCTTGTATATTGATAATGGCCTCTGTTTGTTGAAAAGGCAGTGTATTTACGTGACTCCTTAGATACCGGAATCTGATAGTAGCCGTTTAGGAGATCGATGGTCGAGAATATATTATTCTCAGGACCAATATTCTGTAGAACATCGCTTAGCAATGGCATGGGAAATCTGTCTGGGATTGTGTGATTATTTAGTTTACGGTAATCTACTACCGCACGCATTTCTCCATTTCGTTTGGGCACAAAGAATAGGGGGGCATTCCACGGGGAGACTGAAGGCTCAATAATTCCAAGTTTTAACATTTCATCGACATACTGATTTGCAAGTGTACGTTGGGAGTGTGGTATGCGGTAAGCTGGTACGAAAATTGGTGGTGTTTCTGGGTGCACATTAATCATGTGATTAATCAAGTTAGTACACCCTAATTGTTCTCCGGGCAATGCTACAGTGTCCCTGTGTGTTTCCAGCAGGGTTAACAAATCATTTTCTTCATCAAATTCACCTGAGTGAATTAAATTCTCTTTTATTCTTTCTCTATCCGTAGATTTTATCTCACTTGTTACTCTAGCTATAACTATTTCCTTCACAGGGGCGGGACATTTTTCAATATTAACTATGCAAGTTCCCTTTTTCAACTGAACTTCCCCATTCATGTGATTAATTATGAATATCTGAGTTTGCCCTTCGTCGTTCGTATGACATTGCGTTTTCTACTGACAATCCCTTTACATAATTCTTCTTAGACAAGAACAGTACTATTCCGTAATTTGCTCTTTATGGTAACCTTCATGTTTGAATTAGGTGGTATAACTAAATCATTAGTGAGATGGGCTGGAAAAATTGATAAATCAGTACTGTTATCTGGGTCACTAATTCTGGAGGATGGGGTTGGTGGTGGGAGTGGATCTATACACTCATCTGTTTGTGTATGTTTGTTTAAGCCTTTAATATTACCAATTCTTTTTGGCTCTCTTCTACCAATCGGTGAGGGCTCTGAAGTTATTTCTTCTATGAATTCATTATCAAAGTCTATTCCATTCATTTGTGGGAGTATAGTTATGTTCTCAGCTCTCATGGATCTTAAGCCCAGTAACATATGAACTTTAATTGCTAAGTTTTCAACGATATAGAAAAATGCAGAGAATGGTCTTGTAGTTTCTGTGAAACTGAGATTTAATCTTATCATACCCTTCACTGTAATCTCTTGTCCATCTACTGTGTATAAATCTAAATCAGCTTCATCCAGAAAAGTTACTTTCTTTTTATTTTTAAGAATTCTATTTAGTTCTTCATGTGTTATTAAGTTCACTGGAGAGCCTGTATCTAAAAATAAGGAAACGTTTTGATTCTCATATACAGCTGGTATCAAGATACACTCATTTCCCAACATGCCTCCTATGTGAAGTTTAGTTTTGTTCTTCTTTACGTTTGTTCGTTTTTTGTCATGACTTGGTCTTCCCCCGATTTGAACATAGACACAATTTTTTCTACTGTTTTGCAATCACTAGTCCAGTGCCCTTGGTATCTATGATGCCTACAGTAAGGACCAAATCCTTGTGTCTTTTGTTTGTCCTCCTTTGCCTTGATAAAGCATTCATACCTTGTGTGTCCTGGTTTTGCACAGTAATGACATAGAATGGACCTATCCCTTGACTGTGACCTACGAGGTGATTTCCCATAAGAAGTGTTGTTTATGGCGCGAGACCTGCTCGGGCTGCGCGAAAACTTATGAAACTGCCTGTAGGAAGGCGTCTGGGAACGAGGTCTAGGCGTTTTTGTTTGTTTGGCCTGCCTGATTTCTGGTCGCGATCGATTTTGTTCTCTGTTTGGGGTCGGTGTAGATGTTTTCACAGCTGATACTGTCTCAGGTACCCTGATTCTACCAGAATGTGCATGTGTGTCGACCACACCTGCTTTACTGCACTGCATCTCTACCTCGTTCATTAAGTCTAGCAAGCACATTCCTAGGGTGTACGCGATCGTCTTGGCGATCTTAAGGGTCCTATCAGGTAATTTACACAAGGCAGCTACATAACAAATGATGTCCACGACGAGGTCTGGGGACATCTTTCCATCATCTGTTATCCAATTAGAATTCTCCAATGTAGCTAATAAAGTTCTCTTGATTGTGGAGACATCAGCAGTTATTTCACTGAGCACATGGTTTGTAGTGTGCTCCCTTACAAGATCTACAATTTTATGTAATTCTGGAATTATACCTGGCAAGAAGTTCATACCTCCAGAAAATTTCTTCAGAAACTCAGTTTTAAATTCATCATACGTCCTAGCACAATGGAGCTTATCTGAGCACAATAAATTGCTTGCTGGACATCTTTCCTGGCTTATGCAAGATGAAAAAATAGCAATTTTCTCTTGTTCATCTAGTATGTGGCGCTTGATGAACATTTGTTCGCACTGACTGACTAATGAAATGACATCAATGCGATCTTTGTCTGTGCCAGAGAATTTTGGGGCAGTTTTATCCTCGTGATACACAAACACGTGAGGTGTGGATGTTAGATCAGCGGTATTTGTTTCTTGATCCATTTTTACTGTTTGCCCTGTTAATTCAACTTGGACGTGTTTATCGTTGTGTGAGGGAATGGTGGAATATGTATGACCGGACCGGTGAACCCTGTTAAGTATATTGGCATACGTGTGCAAGGCAGCGGCAAAGTCCACACTCTCTATGTCAGAGGGGGTTTCCCACTCATCATCTGAAACTCCCGTATTTGTTTCTTTATCTTTAGTGTGTGGTGAGGTTTGTACAAGGGGTGGGCTGCCTTGAGGCTCTCTTAATTGTGAGTCTGATGTGGCAATTTGTGTGTTATCTGGTGTGTTGCCTTGGGGCTCTCTTAATTGTGAGTCTGTTGTTGTGGCAAATTGTGTGTCATCTGGTATTAACGTGGGTGGTGGCGAAAATATTCCTGTCATTAAGATATGGTGTTATGAAATACGCCTCTTGTTTATTTATGTCCTAGCAAAATAGATAAGTAAATAAGTTGAATATAGCTAATTTTAGCACTGAGAAGAAATGAGTAAATATAATTTTACCCACTTGATACAGATCGTAGAGGTGTGTCGATACAAAAGTCGATCTCGGAAGAAAAATACAGGTTTGATTGAAGATCTCTTGATAATTCTAGTGGTGTGTTGATGGACGATATTACTCAGGAAATTCCATGGCCTGGTGTTTGTGGTGGTTAACGGCTGTCCCAGGCAAACCTCAGCATAGAACGTCGAATTTCCAACTTAACTGTGAAAATAAATGAGTATGAGTAGGAGCTATGTGAATAATGAGTAATGAGTAGTGGGTGAGAAGTGCCTGGTGTCAGTCACACGTTGCTTGGCATGGCAGACTCGCGTTGTGATGTCATCTCAGCACATGGTGACGTCGGCTTCCCACACTGGTAGCTGTGGTGAGTGAATGAGTAGCGATGAGTAACTTGAGTGAAGACGGGTGAGTAAGATGAGTTGTGAATATGGACTTGATGTTTTGCTGCGTGTCTTGACCTCGGCATCAGCGATGGCTTGTGTGCTTGTTGCTTTGGTCTTTCCTCTTCTTTACTTGCTTTGTTTTATATTCTTCTTCTTGCTGCTTGAAGTTACGTGAAGATTATAGAGTTGTTTTGTAGACTTGTAGGCTATTTGCATTGTAGGCTGTATTTTGTAGGAATCCAATGTTGATTCGTAGACGAGGTTCGTATACGTTCGCTGCTACCAAATGTCATAAAAGACTTTGTGGTTCCTTTGTGGTTGAGTTATATATATATATATTAGACTTGTGGACGAGCGGTTTTTATATCTTGGAGTAGCTTCCCATTTGTCATGTAGTGACAGGAGAGGTAAAGAATAGTATGGGACTATTTTTATTTGTCTTGGAAATATTAACAAGTCTCTCACACAGAGCGGAGTATAGAGTCCAGTCCCGCTAGCTATCTTTCTGTCTCGCTCTCTCTGTCTCTCTCTCTATCTGCCAAGCCCTTCTCCCTCGACCTGCCTCTTGTATGGCTTGTCTCCTTCTGAGCTCTCCTTCCTAAATTCTGGTGAAACAGGAGACGTATCACGTGTGTTCCTCGTGGATGGAAAGTTTAAGAAGCCTGTGTGTGAGTATGTGTGTATGTATGTGTATGGTCACCAGGGCTTTGTTCCCGGGTGGTTTGCTGACAACTAACTGCATCATCTCCTTAATGGCTGCTGTCGTCAGCTTTCCTCAGTGTAATTTGCAAGCTCATTTCCTTTTCCCAGGCTCGCATAGGGCTGTCTATCTATCTATTTATCTATCTATCTATTATGATTTGTAACTACAATACAATATACCTCTTCACATCATCCCTCCACCTCATCCTCGGCCTCCCCCTCCCTCCCCCCCTCCACCTCACTCACGTACACTCTCCTCGTCAGTCTCTTACCCTCCATCCTCTCCACATGGCCAAACCACCTCAGTGTATTCCTCCTACCGCTTCCTATCACATCCACATCCACACCATAACACTCCTTTATATCCTCATTTGTCAGCCTCTCTCTCCATGTGACTCCACAGGCTCCTCTTAAATAACTCATTTCCACTGCTCTCACTCTTGACTTCTGTCCTTCCAACAATGTTCAAGCTTCACTTCCATAGGTTAGAGTTGGTATCACAACCATGCAGTAACTTTTTCACTTCGATGCTCACTTCCCTGTTCCTTATCACTGCTTTCAAGGAACCAGCAACCTTTCTTCCTTGTTGTACCCTTTCAAGCATTTCACCCTCCAAACTTCCATCCTTACTCATCACACTCCCCAGGTACTTAAACGTACTCACATTTTCCATTTCCTCACCATCCAACCTCACTGTACATTCACTGACTTCACCTCTCCCAAAGACCATCACTTTACTTTCCCTCCATTCACCTTTAGATTCCGTTTCTTACACACTCTCCGTAACTCATCCACCAAGCCTTGCAGCTCCCCTTTGTCTTCACTTAACAACACAGTATCATCTGCAAACAACAGTACAGAGGGTTTCCAAACACTATCCTCTCTCACTAAGGCCACTTCAACATCCACTGTCCTACCTTGTATCTCTTTTATTACCCCATCCATGTACAGATTGAACAACCATGGAAACATGACACATCCCTGTTTCAACCCAACCTTCAAAAAGAAAAAGTCACTCAGTTCGCCATCCACACGCACTGCAGCCTTAGCACCATCATACATACTCTTCACAGCATTCAACAACTTCCCATCTGCTCTATATATTCTTAATACTTAACACAATCCTTGTCTATCCACCTTGTCATATGCTTTCTCCAAATTCATGAAGGCCACATACAACTTCTTTCCCTTCTCTAGAAACTTTTCCACTAAAGATCTAAGAATGAATATCTGATCTACACAACCTCTTCCCTTCTTAAAGCCTCCCTGTTCTTCTCCAACTAATTCTTCTGTTATTTCCCTAATGTCACGGGGTTTTTCAAATAAATGCTATTATTAAAGGATAATGATAATGATACTGACGAGCAAAGACAATGATTGTCTTACTAAATCAAGCAACGATTACTTTACGCTGACTTGTTTCGCACTATTCTCTAAGAACGAGAATTTATAAACTTTCTCAACAGTACACAGCAGAGACTAATTACTCACAAATGCTGATTACTCGTATTAGTACTGTTACCCTCTGGAGAAAGTTTCTTCACCCCTGACAATAAATAACTAATACTAATAAAAGTATCAGGTTCTTGCTGATGCTTAACTCCTAGGAGGCACAACGGATTTTAAGCTTAATACACAAGACTGGCCAAGTACCAGTTATGAATAGCAAAAGGTTTATGCAAGCTAGGAGCTATTCTATCTATCTATATTGATAAATAAATACCTGTCTATGTATCTATAGATAGATAAATAGATAGATAAATGCATACTGAGAGAGAGAGAGAGAGAGAGAATTTGTGATACAGCAAGAGAATATTGGGGTTGCCATATCTGAACTCTCAAAATACCGGACGCCTCCGCTGAAACCCAAGCTCCCCCTGTCCCCCCAACACACACTTTTTGGCCTTTGACGTTATGCAACCATATATATATATATATATATATATATATACATATATATATATATATATATATATATATATATATATATATATATATATATATATATATATATATATATATATATATATATATATATATATATATATATATATATATATATATATATATATATATATATATATATATTCATATATATATATATATATATATATATATTCATATATATATATATATATATATATATATATATTCATATATATATATATATATATATATATATATATATATATATATATATATATATATATATATATATATATATATATATATATATATATATATATATATATATATATATATATATATATATATATATATATATATATATATATATATATATATATATATATATATATATATATATATATATATATATATATATATATATATATATATATATATATATATATATATATATATATATATATATATATATATATTCATATATATATATATATATATATATATATATATATATATATATATATATATATATATATATATATATATACATATATATATATATATATATACATATATATATATATATATATATATATATATATATATATATATATATATATATATATATATATATATATATATATATATATATATATATATATATATATATATATATATATATATATATATATATATATATATATATATATATATATATATATATATATATATATATATATATATATATATATATATATATATATATATATATATATATATATATATATATATATATATATATATATATATATATATATATATATATATATATATATATATATATATATACATATATATATATATATATCTATATATATATATATATATATATATATATATTTTTTATGAGAGTAAGAAGGAACCAAAGGCCATGAGCCCGCAGTAACAGTTCCCTCCAAGAGAAAAACAAAATACAATATAGAGCCAAATTCAAGATCCGATCATTTTGAGATGCCTGGACACACTGCGTTTGAAAGACTGGAGATCATAGGCAGCAGGAAATACAGACAGAGGGAGACAGTTCCAGAGCTGACCTGTTGCATAAATGAAAGACTGGGAGTAACGGTTAACTATTGCATTAGAGAGTTGGACAGAAAAAGGATGAGAGTTTGCTGCCAGACGGGTGATTCGCGCGAGTCGTAGAGGTGGAGGAATGCAAGCAGAGAGTTCAGAGTGTGACCATTGAAGTAGCAATAGAAAAAGAGATAAAGAGGCAACAGTGCAGCGAAGAGACAGAGGTTGAAGGGAGACAGTAAGAGGAGGAGAGTTAATGAGACGAAAAGCCTTTGACTCCACCCTGTTGAGAAGAGCTGTATGTGGGGAACCTCCCCACACATGAGAGTTGTACTCCACACAGGGGCGGATAAAACCCCTGTATAGAGTCAACAATTGTGCAGGGGTAAAGAAAGAGCGGAGTCGGCTTAGCACACCCAATCTCTTGGAAGCAGATTTTACAAGAGATGTAATATGATATTTCCAAGCTAAGTCCCGAGTAAATGAAACCCCAAGCATGTTCAAGGATGATGCAGGATTAAGCTGAATATTATTAAACATTAGTGGGTATACCTGTGGAAGATTTTGTCGGGTTGATAGGTGTAAGAACTGAGTCTTAGATGCATTAAAGACAACCATATTATTTTTTACCCCAGTCAGAGATACGAGCCAAATCAGACATTAGGTGTGCCACAGCCTCATCCCTTGCTTGTTGAAGTAACTGTTGAGATGGGCGTTGCGGGAACCGAATGGAAAGGTGAAGGGTGGAGTCGTCAGCGTATGAGTGGATAGGGTTAGATGTACAGCTTAGAAGATCATTGATGAATAAAAGGAAGAGAGTTGGTGATAGGACAGAGCCCTGAGGAACACCACTGTTGATAGATCTAGGAGAAGAACGATGGCCGTCTACAACAGCGGCTATAGAACGACCAGAAAGGAAGCTAGCGATGAAGGCACAGATAGAAGGATAGAAACCGTAGGAGGGCAGTTTGGAAATTAAAGATTTATGCCAGACTCGATCGAAAGCCTTTGAGATGTCAAGTGCAATGGCAAAGCTTTCGCCAAAGTCCCGAAAGGAGGATGACCAGGAGTCTGAAAGGTAGGTGAGAAGATCGCCAGTGAAGCGTCCCTGACGGAACCCATACTGACGATCGGAAAGAAGGTTGTGATAGGAAAGATGCCTTAAAATTTTTCTATTAAGAATTGACTCGAAAACTTTTGAAATACAGGACGTTAAAGCAATTGGACGATAGTTGGAGGGTTGGGAGTGGTCACCCTTCTTTGGGACTGGCTGAATGAGAGCAAACTTCCAGCAAGAAGGAAAGGTACAAGTTGACAGACAAAGGCGAAAGAGTTTGCCTAGGCAGGATGTAAGCACAGAAGCACAGTTCTTGAGAACAAAAGGAGGGACCCCATCAGGCCCATATGCCTTGTTAGTACTGAGCCCAGTGATGGCAGATAGTACATCAACTGAAGACATTTTAATGTCAGTCATGAGGATGTCAGTGGAGGAAAGTGATGGAGGAACAGTACCGGAATCGTCTAAGGTAGAATTGGAGGAGAAAGTCTGTGCGAAGAGATCTGCTTTATCAGTAGAAGAAATAGCTACAGAACCATCAGAGTAGAAAAGAGGATGGAAGGATGATGAGGTAAAGTTGTTAGAAAGATTTTTGGCAAGATGCCAGAAGGAGCGGGAAGAATTCGAGTCGGAGAGTTGAGAGCATTTAGTATGGATGAAATTATTTTTAGTAGAGCGAAGAACAGACTTAGCACGATTCCGGGCAGAAACGTAAAGATGGTGTGATTCAGGGGTGGGTTGGCTCCGGTACCTTTTGTAGGCCCTCTCCTTGTTGCGGACAGCATTAGAACAAGCGTGATTAAACCAAGGCTTTCTTGCATTAGTCAAAGGATATGAGAAAGGAATGTATGCTTCCATGCCCGAGAGAATAACCTCCGTAATGCGCAAGGCACACTCAGATGGCTCACGGCCATGGAAGCAATAATCATTCCAGGGAAAATCAAAGAAGTACTGCCTGAGGGCCTCCCAGTCTGCGGCTCCAAAATGCCACAGACGACGTTTCACTGGAGGGTCCACAGGCCGTACCTGAGTGATAGGACAGGTTAAGGTAATAAGGTTGTGATCGGAGGAGCCCAACGGGAGAAAAGATTAACAGAGTAAGCAGAAGGATTAGTTGTGAGGAAGAGGTCAAGTATGTTGGAGCTCTCTCCAAGGCGGTCAGGGATACGGGTAGGGTGCTGTACAAGCTGCTCTAGGTCATTAAGGATAGAAAAGATGTAGGCTTGTTCACCAGGTGGATCCGTGAAAGGAGAGGAGAGCCAAAGGTGGTGGTGAACATTGAAATCTCCAAGAATGGAGATTTCAGAGAAAGGAGAAATGGATAGAATGTGTTCCATCGTAGAAGTAAGATAGTCGAAGAATTTTTGATAGTCAGTAGAATTAGGGGATAAGTAAACAGCACAGATATATTTAGTCAGAGAATGACAGGAAAGCCGAAGCCAGAGTGTGGAGAATTCAGAAGAATCAAGTTCAGGAACACGAGAGCAAGATAAATCGTTGCGTATATATACACAACAGCCACCTTTGGCTTTGAAATGAGTATAGAGAAAGTAGGAGGATACAGAAAAGGGTTTGCTGTCAGTTGTCTCAGACAGCTGAGTCTCCGTTAGAAAAAGAAGGTGAGGTTTAGAGGAGGAGAGGTGGTGCTCAACAGAGCGAAAGTTAGAGGAAAGGCCGCGAATGTTGCAGAAATGAAGAAGAAGAGAGTCAGACCGTGGTTCCAGGCACCTTGAGCCGTCATCGGGAGACGGGCAGATGGTGGGGGCATTTATGGTCCCCCCCCCTGGGGACTCCGAGGCTTGAAGAGACGACGCCATGTTGGTAAATTTTGAATAGGAAGTGTAGTGTGTACTGTGCATGTAGTTTGGTGTATATATATATATATATATATATATATATATATATATATATATATATATATATATATATATATATACACAACAGTACTGCTGTACTGTATCACAATCTATAATCTTTTTACAATATAAAGAAAAACAGGCAAAGTACAGAATTGGCTAGATTATGACTGAAAAACGCTAAAGCGCCTTAGTTGCAGGATAAGATCGTAAGAATAACAAATGCTACAATGTTAAAACGAAAACTAAGCCAATAACTCTGTGCAATTACCATGTATTTTATAGCTATAACAGCACTATGGAAGGAATAAATAAAAAGCTCATGGGTGAAAAACGGGAAAAGGCAGGACATTTTAGCTAGCTGCTAGCACTAAACCAGTCAAGTTGGCGACACAACAGCTGACGAAAACAACGAAGGCCTCTCTCTCTCTCGCTCTCTCTTTCTGTCTCGTCATTAGAGTGTAATGGTATGTTAATTTTTTTTGGAGAAAAAGTGATGGAAGTTGAAATTCCAGACTTTTGGAGAATTTCCAAAATTTCTCCCGGACAAAGATTTTGACACCTAAATGCAGGACATGTCAGGGAAAATCCGGAAGTATGGCAACCCTAGTGAGTATAGATTGGTAGAGTGCAAGTACGAACAGGAATAATCCAATGAAGAAGGAAATCCAGTGAAAATCCCAAACTTAATCTCGAAATGGCAATGGAAAGATGATTAGAAAACAATAAATTTGCAAATGAAAGAGCGCTGGGGAACGAGACAGGATAAAGTTGAAATCAAAGAGAAAATCTGTCACGGAGACAATGTACGTCTACAATCCCGCTAATGCCGTCGGAGGAAGTTGCAAATATCTTATTCACTGACACTCACACTCTTAGATTCTCTCATGCTGACGTACGTCTGAGAGCAAATTTTGTTCATTCATACACAACCATTCATTTAAGCACAGTTAAATATCAGTTCTCGCACGCTGCCACATTACTTCATGGAAACACGTATTAATTCAAGTATACTAGTATAAGTTCACAGGTACAGCAGCATATGACTCGTATTACTGGGTATATGTAATTTTTCTTACGTAACATAGAGAAACTGACTGAAGTGCAGTCACATAATCATTTTCCTCCGAATGCACACACACACACACACACACACACACACACACACACACACACACACACACACAATATTTATATATATGAAAAAGAAGCCTCGCTGAAGATGACAAACTTGATAACTTAATGGCTGAACTGGAAAACATCAGTTGGGATATTGTAGGTTTGAAAGAGACCCACAGAAAAGAAGAAAAAGTAATTCAGCTCGATGACAGTGGCCACCTATTTTACTACAGAGGAAGAGAAAATGAAAGAGTTAGTGGTGTACGATTTCTAATTAACAGAAATATTGCAGACAAAATTTTAAAATTCAACAGTGTATCTGACAGAGAACCAGTCGTTGTAATCAGACTGTGCAAATAATATGCGTAATACAAGTATATGCACCAACTTCTCAGAGCTCAGATGAAAAAATTGAAACATTCTATAATGACATATCCCAGATTATGGAAGAGGAAAAGACAACCTATACTATACTCATGGGAGACTTCAATGCAAAAGCTGGAAAATCAAAAAATGGAGAAGCATGTATGGGACAAGTTGGAGTGGGAGAATGGAACGATAGAGAAGAAATGCTAGTAAACTTTGCAGAAATGTTTAACATGAGAATAATGAACACATTCTTCCACAAAAGAACAGGGAGAAAGTGGACCTGGAGAAGCCCAAATGGAGAAACAAAGAATGAAATCGACTTCATTATAGCAGATAAGAAGAACACGATCACAAATGTCACAGTTACCAACAAAGTAAATGTCGGAAGTGATCATAGAATGGTTGGTTGCACAGCCAGATTCAATTTCAGAAGTGAAAGAATGAAGATGATTAGAGACAAGAAGATATGCCCAGTAAAAGTAAACGAAAACCAAGCAGCCTTTCAGATGGAAATAAGGAACAGAATTCAGGATCTAAGTAATGCTGAATGTGACACTGATGAGCTGAATAACAGACTAACAAAAGTGCTAAAAGAATCAGAGGAGGTAGTAGGAAAACCTAAGACAACCAAAGCCAAGAAGTATTCAGAAAAGACACTCGAACTTATGAAAAAAAGAAATGAAATGAAAGTAAAAACAAAGAAAGATGAAATAGAAAGAGCGGAATTAAATAAGCTTATCAACTAATGACAAAGAGAAGAAAAAAGAAAGGGAAACATGGATCAGATCAAAGACACCATCAAAAAGGGAAAAATTTTGAAACAGGTCCGAAGCAAAATGGCACTTAGAAAGCAACAAACTACATCACTAAAAGACAAAAACGGTGAAGTCATTAAATGCAGAGATAATATGCTGAAAAGAGTTGAAGAATTTTACAAAGCACTGTATGCATCAAAGACCGTAGTACCAATAGCTAACTTTTCAACTGACTCAAGTGAAATACCTGAGGTAACACCAGACAAAGTAAATAATTCTCTCAAAAATATGAAAACAGGGAAAGCTCAGGGAGAAGATGGAATAGTAGCAGACTTACTGTTGGATGCAGGAGTAGAAGTACAAAATAAGTTTGCTCGCTTAATTACGCAATGTATAAAAAAGAAGAAAATTCCCAAAACATGGTGTAATGCAATAGTTATTTTACTTTACAAAAAAGGTGACTCAAAAGACCTTAGTAACTATCAACCCATTACCTTGCTATCAGTCATTTACAAACTCTTCACTAAAGTCCTTACAAACAGAATAACTACAAATTTGGAGGAAAATCAACCTCGTGAACAGGCAGGATTCCGAAGCAGGTACTCGACTATTGATCATCTACATACAATGAATCAGCTAATTGAGAAAACTACAGAATATAATAAACCACTGTGCTTAGGCTTTGTTGATTACAAAATGGTTTTTGACTCAGTGAAGCACATAGCGATTATAAATTCATTGCGAGAACAAGGAGTGAATGAGAACATTGTAAAATTGCTCAAAAACAGATATAAGGAAGGAACTGCTTGTCACGAGTTGGCGCGATTAAGTATTTGAATAAACTCATGACATATACTTTGGTGGGAAACCGCGAATTCTAGTGGAATCCCAGTATTTATCACTCAGTCAACCGCCACGTATTCACCCGATCGGGAGTGTTTTCAGAACAATTTTTCACTGTGTCATAAATAATCATCTTTGTGCGTGACTTTAGCACCTCCACTGAGTACTTTGTTATGGGCGTGTTTTGCTCATTCTAGCCATTAGCAAGTGCGGCTTGACACTTGCCTCTCTCTCACGATTTGAAGTCAGTCAAGATTTGTGTGCCGTGGAAGCAGGCAGTGTGTGTGGCAGTGTCCTTCCTCAGCGACGATGCCCAGTTCCCACCGCCGCCATTGAATTCCAGAGGCTTAGCGTGTGCAGTGTCCTTCCTCAGTAACGACGCCCAGTCATCCGCTTAGTCCACTTTTCTGACCAGTATTTCTTTTCGTTTTTCCTAGGTTTAAGAGTTAGCTTCTGAGTGAGCGAGTGAGTGCGACCTCCTTATTTTGAATTAATTTTGAAATGTAACGTAAATTTATTTCTTTGTAATCAATAAATTTTACAGTTCTTTTTCTTGAGCTTAATGTAATGTAAACTCGTGTTATATTTCTCCATAAGCTTATTCTAGTTGCAGCTCCAAGTTTGCATAAACGCTTTGCACTATTCACAGCTGGTATTTAGGCCAGTACTTTTTATTAACTCAAATCCGTTGTGCCATCTAGGAGTTAATTGCATCAGCAAGAATCTGTTTATCATTAATAGATATTGATTGTCAGGGGTGGAGTCACTTTCTCCAGGGGCCAACAGTACTAATAAAACAGCACGCGTGAATAATTAGTCTTTGCTGTGTACTGTTGAGAAAGTTTATAAATTCTCGTCCTTAGAGAATCGGCGAAGTAAGCCGGCATAAAGTAATCATTGCTTGATTTTCACAAGACAATTCACTGTCCTGTTCTTAAGTATTATTGAATAATTATTCTTTAATATTGCATACACATAAAAACCCCGTGACAATTGGCGACCTCATTCTAGGATATTAACTCCTAGCTCTAAAGCTATTCACGAGATAATACTCACTCACTCATACTTAGGTATGTATCATTAAAGTCTATAGGCACTAGCTTACTGGTGACTATTGATTCTGTTCTATTAATTTACGTAATAGTTTTCACAGTCAGTTATTTGTTTAATTTTCTTTCTTTACCAGTTTCATTAGATAAAACTGGTCACCACTAACCTGCGCCTATATTCTTTATTCTTGATTATTGGCATCTTTCTTTGCAAATTGCAGTCAGTACTGACTCACTAGTTTACTTAGATTGAGTTAGCATCATGGCTGCCAACGTCTATGTACAGGAAGCTAGAGATATGGGGCTTAGGAACCCCGAAAAAATTCAAAACTACGTCCTCTCACGGTTTAATTATGAGCAACAACGTGAGAAAGATGCTCGTGAAGAACGCGAAAGAGAACGTGAACACAAGCGAAAACAATGCGAGGAACGTGAGAGAGAACGTGAACACGAGCGACAACAACGTGAATACGAGCAAAAACAACGCGAACTCGAGTTAGAACAAGAGCGAGAACAACGCGAATACAAGTGAGAACACTGTGAGAGAGGACGTCAACTCGAGTTAGAACAATGAGAGAGAGAACGTGAATACGAGCGAGAACAACGAGAACACGAATGTGCCGAGCGAGAAGCACGCGAAAAACATGAAATTGAAATGTTGAAGCTCAAGCGAGATTCCTTGGCTTCAGACACATCTGGTGCAGCTGGCCCAAGCTCCACAAGTGCTATCCCTGCACATATTATGGCGACCCCACACATCAAGCTTCTCCCACAAAAAGGAAGGCGAGCGAATTGAGCCATACATAGCTCGTTTTGAAGACATGGCTCAGCTTCACCAGCTGGATGATGCAGCTAAGCGGCTTCAGTTTCTTAGCCTGTTTGAGGGCCCTGCCCTCGCTATTCTCCACAGAAATCGTGGAGACAATCTCACGTATGAGATTACGAAGGTCGCACTCGTAAAAGCGTTCGGTCTCACAGTTGACGACGCCAAGAGTCACTTCATGAGGGCGCGTTTACAGGAGAAAGATACTGCCGTTCAGTTTCATGACCAGCTTACTGCTTACTTAGATGAGTGGATGGAGAAAGATGAAACTCCTTCCACGTGTGAGGGGATAATTGACCTTATGCTGCGCATGCAGCTAGAAAAGTCGTGGCCTACTGAACTTATGGCTAAGCTTAAGATCTGCCAGGTAAGAGATGCCAGCCAAATGATGAAGGCTGATGCATTCTTCACTGCATACGGGTATCAAACTCGCAAGCAGCATACCTGGAATAGGAAACCTGATAAATCTGGGAAACCGTCTCAGACTGAACCCCAGCAACAAGGCCGTTCTCAGAATAATGGCCAAGGTCCAAAACCGCAGAGGAAGGACCTGGGGCAAAACACTTAGAAACCTGAGTGGAAGCAGTACAACAGGTACTCTAACCAGCACCAGTATCAGCCATGCAATCGACCGATGGGACAAACCTTTTCAGCACCAGCCCCAGTGTATCGGAGGCAGGAGGCGAACGCAGCCTTCATTCCTCAGCAGCAGCACGGTGGTGTTGTCCCTAGCAGTACGGGTACTTCCCCACAGTTCTCTAGTCCCACAGTGACAGTGAACCCCCCTTCACAGATGGCCAATGCTCCATCTCCTCAGGCAGTGAGTACGACCCCTCAAGTATCTAATTCTCAGGGCACCATGTTTGCCGCATCATTTATTCAGCAGCCTAATCAGTGGCTAGCTGCTTCCTCCACAGGCCCTCCCACAGGTGACAGTGCCTTCCTTGTTCGGCCAGGATTTGTGGAAGCCATTTCTGTGAAGGTCCTGAGAGACAATGGGTCCTCAGGTTGCTCTGTTAGGCAGAGTCTAGTTCGGCCTGAGCAGTACACAGGTCGACAGATCCAAGGTAACCTTATCAATAGATCAGTGAGATTGTTCCCTGAGGCACGTATCCAGGTGGTATCTCCATTTTACACTGGTACGACACTCGCAGTTGTCATGCCAACTGACGTCTAACACAGGCAACTGTTGTATGCTGGGTTCCGTAAGATAGGCATCCTCAGAGATTTGAATAATCCAAGGACCAGCCTGGTTCCCAGTTAAAAGTGTACCAGTAATTGCTGACATCTTGCCCGTTGGTCCCACAGGACACGTTACATCCAGGACTTGTATATACCTGTATACCATAAGTTAAGGGGGAAGTTTGAGAACCCTGCAAAGACAGTCCAAGGCGCTGTATGAATTACCTTGTGGAACGTCTCGAGCTGTGGGCCTCTCTGAGGATTCCCAGAGAATGCACAATATCCACACGAGTGTTCACACCCAGGGTGGGTGTTAAAACGTGACCTGCCCGAGATTGCGTAGCGATTCTCAGCTTCCTGTCATTAACCTTAAGTGCAGAGTTAGGTTAACCAGTAAACTGCCCGTTCTAAGAGATTTGAGCAATTCAAGAACTGGCACGTTTCCTGGTTAATAATGTTAGGTTAACTAGGAAACTGCCCGTTCTAAGAGATTTGAGCAATTCAAGAACTGGCACATTTCCTAGTTAATAAGCGTTAACCAGTAAACTATGAGGGTCCTGAGAGATTTGTGAATCCTAAGACTACGTTTCCTGGTTAATAATGACATAAGTACTGATTGCTAGGCAGAGAGAGAGAAATGACACTTTCGATGCTCCATCTTGATTCCTTTCGCAGGTGCAGCTGGCAGGTGCAGCATTGCTGTGCAGAACAGCTGATCATCCCTGACACATACTGCCGCCTCTTCTCTTCTGCCTCGTCGTCATCATTTATTATTGATTTGCATTATGTAGTTTTACACGTAGGTACAGTTACACCACAGCTGTCACACCTACACCGTGTATTACATACATCACGCTACATAACAATTAGTTGTTAATGTAAATGTAGCAAACTTTTCGCTCAGTTTGACCTGAGTACAGGATTTTTCACTGTCGTCATGGAGTTTTTCCCTCACGCTTGCTTCTATTAACATAAATACGAGGTTTTTTCGCTCACTGGCGACTGTGACTTTCTCCTGTAGCAGGATAGCACACACACACCACAGTGTGAATCTTGTTTGACTGAGTTAGGATTTATATGTATGTATATTGAAATTTTTTTTTCCTGAAAAAAAATTTCATTTTTGATGGGGCGTAATGTCATGAATCGGCGCGATTAAGTATTTGAATAAACTCGTGACATTAACTTTGGTGGGAAACCGTGAATTCTAGTGGAATCCCAGTATTTATCACTCAGTCAACCGCCACATACTCACCCGATCGGGAGTGTTTTCAGAACAATTTTTCACTGTGTCATAAATGATTGTCTTTGTGCGCGACTTTAGCACCTCCACTGAGTAGTTTGTTATGGGCATGTTTCGCTCATTCTAGCCATTAGCAAGTGTGGCTCGACACTTGCCTCTCTCTCACGATTTGAAGTCAATCAAGATTTGTGCGCCATGGAAGCATGTAGTGTGTGTGGCAGTGTTCTTCCTCAGCAACGACACCCAGTTCCCGCCGCCGCCGTTGAATTCCAGAGGCTCAGCGTGTGCAGTGTCCTTCCTCAGTAACGACGCCCAGTCATCCGCTTAGTCCACTTTTATGACCAGTATTTCTTTTCGTTTTTCCTAGGTTTAACAGTTAGCTTCTGAGTGAGCAAGTGAGTGCGATCTCATTATTTTGAATTCATATTTAAATGTAATGTAAATTTATTTCTTTGTAATCAATAAATCTAACAGTTCTTTTCTTGAGCTTAATGTAAACTCGTGTTTTATTTCTCCATAAGCTTATTCTAGTTGCAGCTGCTAGTTTGCATAAATGCTTTGCACCATTCACAGCTGGTATTTAGGCCAGTCCTTTTTATTAACTTAAATCCGTTGTGCCATCTAGGAGTTAACTGCATCAGCAAGAATCTGTTTATCAATAATAGATACTGACTGTCAGGGATGGAGTCACTTTCTCCAGAGGCCAACAGTACTAATAAAACAGCATGCATGAATAATTAGTCTTTCCTGTGTACTGTTGAGAAAGTTTATAAATTCTCGTCCTTAGAGAATCGCCGAAGTAAGCCGGCATAAAGTAATCACTGCTTGATTTTCACAAGACAATTCATTGTCCTGTTCTTAAGTATTATTAAATAATTATTCTTTAATATTGCATACACATAAAAACCCAGTGACACTGCTACAATTAAATTACATAAGGACTCAGAGAAGATTAAGATTGTGAAGGGCGTGCGTCAGGGTGATACAATTTCACCAAAGTTATTTACAGCATGCCTAGAAAGTATTTTCAGGAAGCTAGACTGGGAAAACAAAGGAGTGAGAGAAAAGCTAAACTATTTAAGATTTGCAGATGACATTGTCCTAATGTCAGAAACAGCAGAGACATTGCAAGAAATGTTTAAAGACCTGAACAGAGAGTGTCTCGAAGTAGGGCTAAAGCTGAACCGGAGTAAAACTAATGTTTAATCCTCAAACACCAAAGAGCGTCATCAGAATAAGTGGAGAAATTCTTGAAGAAGTCGAGTACAATTAACTGGGACAAATACTAAAATTAACGAAATATAATGATAGCAAAATAAAAAGACGCATTACAATTGGATGGAAAGCTTTCGGTAAACATAGGGACATTATGAAAAGTAGCTTGCCAATTTGTATGAAACGAAAAGCATATAACGAATGTATAATTCCAACTATGACGTATGGTTGTGAGACCTGGAAACTGATAAAATCGGTGGAAAATATTAATCCGTTCTCAGAGAGCAATGGAAAGGTCAATGTTGGGAATATCTTTAAGAGACAGGAAAAGATCAAATTGGGTGAGAGAGCAGACTAAAGTCAAAGATATTATAGAAGTCATAAAAGAACAGAAATGGAGGTGGGCAGGCCATGTAGCAAGTATAAGGGATAATCGATGGAGGACGAGGTTGACTGACTAGAAACCAAGAAATTGTAAGCGTATCAGAAAAAGGCCAGACAGGAGGTGGAGGGATGAGATAGAGAAATTTGCAGGGAAAACGTGGCAAAGACTGGCTCAGTCAAGGAATTCGTGGAGAAGGCTGGGGAAGGCCTTTGTTCAGCAGTGGACTTGTAATGGCTGATGATGATGATGATGATATATATATATATATATATATATATATATATATATATATATATTAGACTTGCGTTTTTTGTTTGTCTGTCCTTCAATCACGCCCAAACCAAGGGCCAGAGACCCCCAGACCAACGTATATTCTGAATCAGGGTGACCAAAGGATGGTTTTAGGGGGGTCAGAATTCAGGTATGGGCCTCTTGATGTCACCGGTAGTGTTCACCTTTTTGGCCCGTGCAACGCCGAGTACCCCAGCAGCCCAGTTTTTGGCATGGAGACTCATATGAAGTTCGGATAAATCCGCGATTTCTCCCATACTGTGAATTAATCTATAATTCATATAAAAAAAATAATAATTTCCCATCAAGGCATTTCAGCTAACAATGGAAAAAACAATGGAAAAAATTATCTGCACGAAACGATGCAATTACGCTGATATAACGACAGTGTAAGCTCACCAGGCGTCATAAGTTAATAAGATGCCCTGAATAAGAATGAGGATGGAGGAGAAAGTAATGTTCGGCAACAATAGTAGGTAATAATGGATAGGCTAAGTGGAGAAAATAATCAAGTAGTGGAAAGTATTCACGCTATCTTCTCTTCCATCATCTCTCTTTATCTTCTTCCTTCTACCTTTCGTTTCCGCTTCCAGTCTTCCGATACATCTCCTGTCCTTACTTAACCCACCAGTACCGCATAGAAGTCGACATGTCCTCATTTTTCCTCTCCATTTCTTTTTCTCCTTTCGTGTTAGTTGCATTTTACTGCTCTCTTTTTCTCTCTCTCTCTTTTTTTTTTTGCTTCCCCCATTCAGTATTTTCTTTTTTCCTCCATATCCTTTCATTGTTCTCTATCCCAAGTCCTTTTCGTCTTCTATTTACATTATTCCTACTCGATTCAACAGTTCACCCACCTTTTTCCTAAGAAGCGATGGAGGAGGGGAAGGGGTCACCTGCCCTTAGTATTTGATTGCAACCTTCCTCACCTTCCACGTTATCACTCAGTATTGCAAGAAATCAACTGCAGTGCAGTGTTACATTGCATTATTACATACGAGGCTATTGTTAGATGGCCAGAATGGTTGATACAGAAACAGACAACACTGAACTTATAAACACAATCACGCGTTTCATCTGAGGAGCAACCACGCGAGAAGGTGCACTTGCATACAGGTAAAGAATAATAAGTAAATAAATACACGGAAAATTAAACAAAATATCGTTTTCAAAATAAGCTTCCCACACAATTATGTCTCTAAATAAACTTCTGAAATATCGTAGTATTATTTTATTTAATATTCTTTTATTTATATATTAATATATTTCTTGTCTCCGAGTGATTTTTATCAGTTAAGTTATGAGAGAATTATTGAAATGATGACCTTGTATATATGGTTCATTAACCCCATAACTACCAGGTTACTTCCTTCCCAAGCTGAATAAAGTAGCCCGTAAGGGGTAAGATCAGATAATAAAACTCCCGTACCGAAAAAAGAGCAAGGAGAAAAATTTGATAAGATGAAGCGATAAGTCTGGGGAAAAATATACTTGTTGCGGCACCTCCAAGCTCCTCTAAATTTGAGCCTGCATTCTCAGTATTTCTTCCTCTTTCTCTCTCTCTCTCTCTCTCTCTCTCTCTCTCTCTCTCTCTCTCTCTCTCTATGTATATAGATAGATAGACAGATGATAGATAGATAGATAATTCTGTCCATTCTCTCTTTCCTCCCCTTCTCATCGTCCTGTCGCTCTCCTAGTCTTCCTTTCTTCAGCCACTCCGTCTTCTCTCGCATTCCTGTTCTCCTTCACTTTCTTTCCCTCTCTGCATCTCACCGGCTCCTCTTTCTCCTATTCCCTGGATTCTTTACGTAACCTCCATCTTCCCAAGTCAATACACTGCCTCCTACCTTTGCTTTCCTGTACACGTGTATTCTCTGTTTATCCATCTTCCCAAGTCAATACATCGCCTCCTACCTTTGCTTTCCTGTTCACATATATTCTCTGTTTGTGTTTATGCATGGACGTACAAGTACTTCGCGTGCATGCACACATGCATAAGAGAGAGAGAGAGAGAGAGAGAGAGAGAGAGAGAGAGAGAGAGAGAGTTGTTTTAGAGTGTTCCTACAGTGCTTCCGGATAAACATGCTGTCAGTGCTGCTATTCACTGCCATCACAAAAGAAATTTACTTAATCTAATATGATAATGGATTTTTAGTTTCCTTAAGAGTTGGACCTATCTGTTGATCTACCACCACGCACCTTATTCTAAATATTATAATCCAGGAGCAACCCGATCCAGAAGTTCCCACGCGACAACTGCGAATGTGCGCCTGATGACGTCCTGCTGAAGACGCCTCGGGTGCTTGACTCACCTCCCCTGCGTTGGGCTTTTTAAAGACGTTAGGTCAGGTGAATTTATAGGATGGAAGGTCTGGGGATCCGGCGCCCACATAGTGAGAAAGGAATAAAGATGTTAATCTAACGAAGCCTAGCATCTAAGTTAAGGACCAACACAAGGGATGATGGGCAGAAAATCCATAACACCATCAGCATGATGTCATCAGAGGCGCAGTTGTCATTTACGAACATTAGGTTTTGGGGAATTCCAGGTCCATGACAGTGTAACGATTGGCCGTGAACGATTTACTTCCATGTCACCCTGCCCTCTGTCATCCAGGTGCTCGATCTCCAGCTCACAATTCCTTTTCATTAATCCATCCACCTCCTCCTTCTATGTAATCTTTAGTCTCCCACTCCCCCTCCTTTCTCCACTTCACTCTCTCGTTCTCCGTATATTCAAATAGCCTAATCCTCTCAAAATATTTCTAATTACCTCCAGATGAATATAATCATGTTAGAAAACACCTCTCGCAGTGACGTGGTATGAAACAATATCCATCAATCTACTCAGCCTTGTTAAAGCTTTCTTCAGTTCTTCATTCTTCTTATCACTTTCATCTCTCTCTCTCTCTCTCCGAATTCATCCTCTCCCCTTCCTCATTCCTTATTTCAGCTCCTGTATCGTCTTGCAATTTCTCCCAACTCTTTGTAGCCCCTCTTTCTTTCCTTTCGTAACTTCTTCTCATCCTCTCCCTTTCCCTATTCACGCTAACTTGTTCCATGCTGCTGCACATTTACCATCTCCCTCCACTCATAGCCATTTTTCATCCCTGCGCCCCCCCCCCCATGCACATATTCATCTATTCCTGTTCTCTCACCTTCCATTCTTCCTCCTTCTCCCTCCCTATCCAACACGCCTCTGCTTGTTCTCACAGACTCCGTCATTTCTTTACCATCTCTCCCCTCCCCCCCTTTTTTTTTTCTTTTCTGCTCCACATCCATCCATTATCTGAGATGGGTATAAATATTTACTGCTGGTAGAGGAGAGGCATAACGATCCATTACGTGCTGTGTAACTGCCTGATGAAGAAATAACACCACCATTACCAGAGAAAGAACGGCCACGAAAATACCCTTACTGATTCACTTTCGATTATTCTCTCTGCTGCGGAAATATATATTCAAACTAGCCAGTATGGAAATCAGTGAATTTGTGTGTGTGTGTGTGTGTGTGTGTGTGTGTGTGTGTGTGTGTGAAGCACTCTCTGAAGCGTTGGGAAATTATATGGATATCTTTGTGAAAGGAATGAAGTGCATCACTGATGCTCGTGTGCTGAGAATAAAGTAGTTACATTTACCTAAGCACTCTCTCTCTCTCTTTCTCTCTCTCTCTCCGGGGGGCGCGGTAGCACAGTGGTAGCGCGCTGAGCTTGTGATCGGGAGGTCGCAAGTTCGAGCCTCGCCCCGGCTACCGTTGCCGGGAGGGGTAGCTCCCTCCTGTAACCCCAGCGGGACTATATGGCCTTATAAGTCGTTCTATTTTATGAAGGCAGTTTGGGTGGGGCGTTCTGAGACCTCACTCTGTTAGCTCTATTGCCACATCGTCGCCACACACGTGCTCTCTCTCTCTCTCTCTCATTTATATTAACTATTACTAATTGTATTTTCTTTATTTTCTCTCTTGTTTTCGACTTTTTTTCCACACCACCCCTGAGGTAAAAGTCTATAGGTGCGTTTTTTTTTTTTTTTTTTTTTTTATAGCTTCCATGGCGGGAGACTGACCGAGTATGACCCGCTCACGCAGGGCTGTCCCTCGTGTCAACACCTGACAACGTCGAAAAAGCAACACTGACAAGTCTTATGAGATTTATACTATACTATAGCTTTTTTATTGAATTACATCTATACAGAGTGTTTAAGATTCATTTATAAGTAGTTACTAGCTTAAAATAGGAGAGAGAGAGAGAGAGAGAGAGAGAGAGAGAGAGAGAGAGAGGTGAGCACAAATAATCACACGTGTGTCGGCGGCGATGTGGCAACAGAGCTAACAGTGTGAGGTCCCAAATCGCCCCACCCAAACTGCCTTCATAAAATAGAACGACTATAGTTGCCTAGCTCGGGGAATTCATTTCTCCATTTCTCTCTCTCTCTCTCTCTCTCTCTCTCTCTCTCTCTCTCTCTCTCTCTCTCTCTCTCTCTCTCTCTCTCTCCAGACTCCTGGGAGCGGCTACAATAATTCAGTGGTTCTATAAATGTTTTTCTCATCTTTGTCCGTGTGTGTGTGTGTGTGTGTGTGTGTGTGTGTGTGTTTCAAGTTCGGTTTAAGGTGAAATATTAAAGGAAGAAGACAGAGGAGACGTGAAGGATGAAAAAAACGATGAAAAAAAGATAAGACAGAAAAAGATAGAACTCAAGATTGCATCTTGGTTTTTGGAGGGACGGGGGGGAGGAGGAATGGAGTGGATGATGGAAGAGGGGTAGAGGGCACTGGAGAAATGATAGAATGGAGGTCATGAGCGGAGGATAATGGCGAACATAGAGGGAAGGAAAGAACGGAGATAACCGAGTAACAAAGGCATGATAAAGAGTCTGGAAATGATAGAAAAATAAGAAAAAACGTGCATGAGTTTCTGAAAATCACCAAGAATACTGGAAGGGAAGCGTACGAAACGATCAACGAAAAAGAAAGTAAGGAATAGCATAACACATATATTACTGAGAAAAGAGACCAAGTGAAAGGGAGAGGAGGAGGAGAAGAAAGGACCTGTCGGCTGTGAAGAATAATGGGAAAGGCTTGTGAGTTTCAATTAAATATTGAATGGAAGACAGAGGCGGAGTTTATTAATGAAACAGGGGACAATAGAGAAAAAATTAAGGAAATTCAGGACGTCTTGAGGAAGTGAGGGATAAAAAAACAGAAGTGAATGTTGACTGGATATAAATGAATGAGACCAAGTTGCCTACACAGGTACTGTACGCTAATATACTTCTGTGTAAAACTCCTTAATAATTAATGAACATGCAAGACTTGATGTAATTATATGGCTTGACGTCTGATTCTCATAAATCCCTTTGAAAGGCATAAATCAAAACAAAAAAATATCTGGGGATATTGGCCACGAAATAATTGTGGTGCGTTTGATGCATATCGATGAAGAAATAGACGAATGACACCAAGTGTGAAAGTGCTAGGAAAAACAAAGAAATGAAAGATGAAAAACAAACTGAGGGAATGCAGGAGGTATCCACACGAATTAAAAAATTGGGATAACCAAAAAAGAAACCAAGTCTGAATATCGTCGTTAAGTCATAGGAAGCAAAACATAAAAACATGTAAACATTTTAATAGTTCTGAAGACTCTTGAAGACTCTCATGTTAATATTTAAAACCCTACAATGAAGGCTTCTCTTTTATGATGATCAATATCGTCTGGTGTTAACAGGAATATAAAATAAGTCAGTTTTCTGAAGGGGTTACAAATATAGGGTACGATAGTGTATCTTCTAGAGCAGTAAATAACACTTACGTTCTGTTGCTAAATATAGAAATTATTTCAATCATACACTTAATTATGCGTGGCCAAAATATCATTATTCAACCCTCAGTTCTACCAAAATTGATCCATCATTCATATTTTGAGAATTTTGAAACTGATGTATGCAGAATTAGTTGCGATAATAACTCTGTTTAAGGAGATATCGATTTTAGAGTTTCACCTTAGCGTTTCGAAGATAGTCATTCATTTTTTTCATTGAATGACTATCTTCGGAACGCTAAGGTGAAACTCTAAAATCGATATCTCCTTAAACAGAGCTATTATTGCAACAAATTCTGCATACATCAGTTTCAAAATTCTCAGAATATGAATGATGGATCAATTTTGGTAGAAGATAGTCACTGACATAAAAAAACACATATTCCTATACCCATCTATCCAGCCATAATATCCAACAAGAAGCGCCGCCGAGGCAAAGCAAACCCTTCCCCGGCAGTCATTTTAGTGCTGACGTATAAACACAACAGGATACCTAGTCGTAAGAGTAACATATCACATTTGGAGTAAATCGGGCGAAAATTGACGATTTTATGCTCATCTGGGAGTTTAGGCCCGACCCACCTGACATTGACCCCCCTTCCGCTAAGTGGGGGACGACCCCCCACACCCCCCGAGGTAATGAGGCATGTTTTAGGATGCAGATTTGAAAGATGTACCTTTAAGTTTTGAATTCATGTCGATAAGAAGATTTTGAAAGGAGTTATGGAGAAAAACGGTTTTTACCCGTCCCCCCCCCCCACTTTTTTTTTTTTTGCCCCAAATCTAATCAGGTGAAAGGAAGGTCATACCCCATCATCCCTGTAATTTTAGTCGAAATCACACTAGTAGTTTTTGTGAAAAAAAAAAAAAAAACACAGACAAACAAAGAAACAAACAAACCGAGTGAAAACAATACCCGTCCCCGAGCCCCTTCTGGGCGGGGGCGAGTAACAAGCCATGCATATACTCAGCCATGCAGCTGTAATGTGAATATTTGCCCCACATTTCATACATTCGTCCACTTATCAATCTCTTAATGGTGTCGTAATTCGCTGCATTAAGAATGTTGTTGTCGCAGTAGGCAATGTCACCAAACATGTGATTGTTGCTGTCCTGACATTCCTTTCCCTGCGTTCTCTCCCTACGCCCCACAGGCGTAGTTCAGAAGTTCTGGGTGTCATGAGCATGACTCAGGGGAGGTGAGAATGTAGAAAGGTCCATCCAGGATCGTGAACGTTCAAATAACGGCGAATTGCGGCGACAGCAACGTCTGTACAACCAACACTTATAACATAAATAGGGAGCAAGGATCATAACAGTAACACCTAACAGACCATACTCATAAAGTGCTAGAGTGACCGGCTGGATTGGTTTGTATGCGGGATCAAAGAGAAGGAGTTTAGATTGGACGTGTAGTAATTCATCTAAATATGAGGAGTTAAATGAGTTATTCTGGAGGAAGATATCAGGGACTGCTCGCATTGCATCTAATTCAACACGAAAGAGTGACATACTGAAGTGTAACGTATGAGGGAGTACAGACAGCTTAGTGTCCTTGGTGAGGGTGGCACAAGCCGGAAGTGTGAGTGACTCACTACCTACGGGCACTGCAACCGTCACCCAGGACCAAATGGCCTACACCTTGAACAATATGAATTGTCTTAGGAATATCATTTAAAGCAGAGTTGATGGTTAATTGCATAGGTCTATTCGTAGAAAAACACCATTGATCATTATCTCTAACAAATTCAGGGTCACAATTGCTATTAATTCTCTCTCTGTGGCTTAGGTGCAATGTCCTTGATGAGAAACGTAGCACTCTAACAGGTGCCAGTGCTTGATCTCAACACCGGGCCTTGTGGCTCACAAACATGTAGCTTTTGGTGAGTATGAAACTGAGTGAAATCGTCCATCAACATAAAGAGTAAACGATTTTCACACAGTGCAATAAATTTGCAGAGGGGACAGTCTGTACAAAATATTTGTCTCAGGGACTTTATAAGCAATGAAGTGATTCGGAAAACATCAAAAATGTCTGCCAGGTCACCCTGAACTGGAATTAGCAAGTAGAAGCACATTGAGGAGAGAGTCTTGCGAGGCACTGCTCATATATGGTCACGATATAAGGCAAAGTATTCAGAACGAGCAGGAAAAAGAAGTCCTTGCCTCGTCAATGAATATTGATATTCCAGCAATAATGTATGTGGCACGATGACCGGACTCAGGTGAGCTTGCACTATGCCCTGAGGACCTAACTTAATCATCATATGATCTGTAATAATTATTTACAAAGCTAACTGAAATTTTAAAAAAAGCTTGAATTATGCGAGCTTCGTCTTCCAGCTGCAAGGTTTCGATAGAGAAAAGTCTAATTACCGCATGTGTAATATTGGCTGCCTTTTGTAACTTTGGAGTTGTAGCATGCATATGTGACATCTCTAATTTAAAACCTGGGAGTGAACATTCAGTACTCGACGTTTTTTTTTTTTTTTTTTTTTTTTTTGAGAATTTTTTCAATTTAGCCCAACCTGGCATGAATTTCATCAACCTGATCCAGAGATGCAGGACCAAATAATGCATTAGCAATATTACCGGTAAGACCAATTACACCTTTTGGTCTACGATCTGTCAATGGTTTATATGATAACAAATACTCAACATAAATTTGTAAATCGTAAAATCTAACATCAAATTTATGTTTGAATGAAACCAACGTTTCTTTTAGTGATGACACTAGGAAGGACGAATTGTCCATGCGATCTATATTCCACAAAATAGATTCGACCAAACCTTGAGCACTGACAAGAGGTTTATAAATTATCCCGTATTAAACAATACAGGGACAACATAATGATTTCCTGTAGAGATAAGGTTGGAGACTGGAGAATAAATGTAGATAAGGCATGTTGGAGCAGGCTACTCAATGTGTGAGTCATTGTGTCTAGTATATCCTGACAGTACGACCGCAAGCAGCAAAACGTAAAACAAAATAAAATAACATGACTGATATGACTTGATTTCCATTCCTTGCCTGTCTTTCTATCAGTGTGCTCTAACGGTCTGTCTATGACTAAAAGTAAATCTTCTACTGTCGTATGTAGTCTCAAGCTATATCTGGGACTGGGGTTGCATCCTCTAGCGCCGGGGAGTCTGCTTCTACTGGGGCTTCTCCGTCACTATTAACCTCATTTTCACTTTCGTCTCTACCCTCGATCTCACCTTCGCTTCTTCTCTCACTGTCACTGTCGCCTCCACTCTGGTGAATCAGGTTAGTAGCATCAATTTCACCCCTCGAACTTTGACTGTCTGGCAACTTAGCGAACATTCTGCACCGCGACTATAGAGGGGAATGGCTGTGAAATCATTTAAGTTATCATCATTATCGCCATCATCAACATCATCATCATCGTCATCATCATCAACATCATCATGTAAAAGGTATGCACAGCGAACATTCTTTATTAGCCTTAGTGGTGAGAAACGACTCAGGAACTACTTGCAAGCAATCGGTATGAAGAGTGGAGATGGCACTATCTTCCACATCAAGCACTTTAATTACATCATTGACACACTTCGTGATCCTATAAGGTCCCGCATAAAGTGGCAGTAGCATACTAGCAACTCCTCATTTAAGAATTGTACACACATTTACTCTGTCTCCTACAAGGAGAGGCTTATGAGCAGCCCTCTTGCTTCTGCAATTTTCATTCTTTGCATTAGCCTGAACTAAGTACAGCTGACATCTTCGATATACTTTGGCTACCATGGCGGCTACTATGTATTTAGCATCATGTATATTATAGTGTGACTGTGATTTATCACCTGATTTGACACCTGTGGGTCTCCCAGATACCAAAGGAAATACGGAGAGTCCCTGATCAACCTACTGTAGTAAACCCTGCATATTCTTGATATGGATACTAATATGGGCAGATAAACTAAAGTCCTTGAACTTCAAGCTTTGGGATCACAGTCCACGATGGAGATTGCAACCTCCGACTTCAATTATATTATCTCCGCAGTTATCGGACATGAAAATTACAGTATATCGTGATGCACAATCATAATCTATGAAATTCGGGGATTGCGAGGAAAGGGAGTGTCTGCATTATAATGCAACGCGGACAGCTGTTGTAAAACCCAGCTGTTGTAAAAATTCTTCTTGTACTGCATGATCATTATGACGCCAGCAGTGAAATGTTAAAATTTCGTGTATGATATTCAATGGATGCATTATCTAAGACCTACTGCAGAAAAACGTAGCATTGATGTAGTTACACATTTCACTGTCATATTATTCACCTGGAGAAGCATGGCATACCTAAGCATAACTGTAGAGAAAAAAAATATTACAGAAATTCATATTCTGTAAAAACATCACGAGGTACATAATGCATTATTTCTACGGAAGTGAACTAGAACTGGAGCTCTTTGCCTTTATTTTAGCAGTAAATTGCTGTTTTCGTTAAAACAGTATCATTCCCCCGGTTTATATATTTTATCCAGTCATACGCTATAAAATAGGATGGATATTATCCATCAAAGAAGACTTTTCTTCTGACGAGGTAATCGAGATCACAGTTATCTTACGAACCTCGTCAAAACACTAAAGCTATGATAATGTCAAAAAGGTGTCCCTGTTTCACCTTGGTGTTGTAGGCTACCTCGAAATTACACATCATGAAGACATGCCGCCTCCAGAATTAAGAAGCCTCTTGTGGATCTTTTTTTTTTTTTTTTTAGCCTCAAGGTGTTGATCATGTTCAGCCAGTATATGATTGACATGAGGCGGTTCCACTGACGTATAAACACAAGAGGATATCTAGTAAAAGATAACACATCAAATTTGGAGTAAATCTGGTTAAAATTGACGATTTTATGCCCATTTGAAATCTGAGGCCCTACCCACCTGACATTGACTTCCCTAATGCTAACTGAAGGGTGACCACCCTGATGTAATGAGGCATGTTATAGTGTATGTTGCAGATTTGAAAGATGCACATTTAGGTTTGGGTTTCATGTCGATATAACGAATTTGAAAAGAGTTATGGCGAAACAAACGATTTTTTTTTTTTTTACCTTTGTTGGGCCTACAGCCTGGGCATTGGCCCAATTTGGCAAAAAATTTAATCAGGTGATCAGAAGGGCATTGCCCATCATCCCTGTAGTTTTAGTCAAAATCGCACTAGTAATTTTTACGTTAAGATGTTAACAGACAGATAGACAGAAGACAGATAGACCAACAATTAAACAAATAGAAAAACCCAATGAGAACAATGCCCGTCGCCGAGCCCCTCCGAGGCGGGGACGGGTAATTATTGGTCTTCTGGGACTTGTACCGACAGAGGAACTCCCAGTCGGTAATGTGACATTTAAATTTTTATAAGGAACGTCACAGCTCAGGCTACGGGGTGAAAATTATAACAATCACTTCAACGAAATGCTTTGAACTGCGTGAGGAATAGTTGGAAATCATTGGTAGATACGACATCGTAATAGTTCTTGTGCATTCACTCATCATGTTTTAATGTGATTGATTATTGCTACATTATGACAGCGTTCAACATTAGATAATCCACTGAGGTCAAAGGATTTGCCGTTTGCACTATGGTGCCAGTATTTGATATACTAAGCAATATCTCGAAGAGCAATCTCGCACACGGCATAGCTGCATTAGTTCATCAGGAAGTGAAACAAAATTCAAATCGGGGTTCACTCAGGCATAGTATCTTCAAGCCCAACTTGAATCACCTGAAGTGTAGAGGTTACAATTTTACCACACGAAACTGGGGAGGGGGGGGGGTGGCTAGCGAGGTGCCACTTCTTTTATGAGCGACTGTACATTTCTTGATCATTGACAGATTCATAGTACACCATGGCCTGAGTTATCAGATTGAACAGTATGTCATTTTCCTCAACTCTCAAGGGATTGGTGTTGTTCATCATAGTTTCTTTCAACATCGTCACAGAATCATGGTCTCCTCTTACTGTGCACATAGCTAGACCATAATGTATGGTCTGCTTGTTATCTTCTTTGTGCCGCAGGTTGTTCATTATTCATGAATGAGTCGGGAAATTTCTGGGCCTGCAAAAGAAAGAAGAAAAATAAAAACTCTTGCACTTCCATTGTTGGAAATTCCAGTCAGCCCACTGTCCTGTTTAATGTACCTGTTTTGCTGTTCACAAACATGATCTGGTCCTGTCGATACAAAAGGCATATCACTTTTGGTCACTGCATTGTTCCCCTCCTGAGAAGCTTTCCAGTCATTTGGATCTTCTATCTTCAGGGCATACATATCAGACAGATACGTGGGCCACAATCTTCTATATATGAGGGGATCTGTTGCAAAGAAAAGCTTGTCAATTTTCTTTCCAGCTTCTTTTCTCTCCAGCATCGAGGTGCAAGTTCCAGTTTTTCAGGCCTGAAGCTTTGATGAATTCAAGCAAGATATCAGTAGTCTGAATGTAAATAATCGTAGATTTAAACATTGCGTTACCTTCTGACTTTCTTCTGATAATTTCCTCCAAACTCTTTTTAATGTTTCTGTTTTCAGTGGCTTCTCTCAGTTCAGTATGAGCTAGTTTCATCCTTTCTTTCTTGGCCTTTTCATTTTTTTTCCTGGTATACATCTTCCATTGCTGAAGCAGATGCAGCAAACAAATCGCTCATATCTTCATTCTCCTTCAGGATGCACCCAAACAGTAACAGAAACAAGGCCAAGGATGTAAAAGTATTTTTTGTGCTGGATCCAAATATGTTTGTAAGATTTCTCTATCAGATAAAGTTTTTGAGTGACATGTAATTTAATACAGAGAGAGAGAGAGAGAGAGAGAGAGAGAGAGAGAGAGTTACAAACTTAAAGTTTCAAAAGTAAATTTCTTCAATTTTCTTTGGTAATTTGGCTCAAGAATGTCCCTCTTAAGAGTCCAACAGTAGGCACCCAGCATACTGGGGCTCCAGTTGCATTTGTAAAGCTTTTTCATTTTAGAAATGTCCTGGTGAAAACGCTCAGTGTTCATCGCTCACAAGTCCCGGGTTCTCTGGAAAATCTAAATCTAAATGAGAGTCGAGAAAAATGAATCTTTAATTACATAATGAACCCCATTGCTTGGTAAGACTTTAAAAGGTCACCCACTATTTCAGGGTGGTTTTTGGGCTTGTGATTTCCCAAAAAGTTTGTGCAGACCCTTTTGAAATTGCCGTGCAGATTTCTGAGCTGTCAGATCTCTCATCTAACAATTCTCTGATCTGAGGGCCTACAAAAATATCTTCTGTAGTTTTGGCATCGCTGATCTGGGGAAACCTACATCTCAAGTATGTGAATCCGCTTTGTATTTTATCCATCACTTTAACAAACTTTTTCATAAGTCGAAGCTTGATGTGCAAATGAGGAAGGTACACTTTATCAGGGTCAACAATTGGACTGTTTACATTTTTCTTGCCTGGCACAAGTGAGGTACGTTTTCGCCAATCAGTCTCAGTGTAGTGTCTTTGCTTGTCTCTACTGTCCCACTGTCAAAAAAAAAAAAAAAAAAAAAAAAAAAAAAAAAAAAAAACTACTTTGTGCAACCTAGCAGCAACCCTAGTAAAGTGAAAAGATCTTCAGGTTGCCAAAGATATTCCACTCATATTTCTGATACTGAGCTTCTTCTAAAAACAACTTCATGTTGTCGTATGACTCTCTTGTCTGCAACACGTGCAACAGGTACAGAAGAAAGTATATTTCCGTTATGAAGAAGGACCACCTTCAAACTGAGTGTTGAGGAGTCAATGAACAAGCGCCACTTGTCCACACTGTTTTCATGACCAAGAGCCCCCAAGACGGAATGAGCGTCTAACAATGCACAGATTCATCCTCCTGAGTGAAGCATTTTTAAAATCATCGTGGCGGCTGCGGAAAAAGGAACTTTAGTATCACGGTGAAGTATATTCCAAACTTTTAATCTTAAGCCCAAAACTTCAGCCTGCTTCTTAGATAACTCCAGGTTACGAACAAGGTCATTCAGATCCGCTTGTTACAGTAAATGTAGCTCACCGCAAGAAAAGACGGGCTGGAATTTTGGATATTAAATTTCTTCATCTTTTTCCTCGTGATTTACTCCAGCTTCCTTTGATTTTTTATTATTTAAAGTTACATGCTCTGGAGGATTTGGTACTTCACCAATGTGGGGAACTGGTCTCATTTGAGATGGGAGATTACAGTATATCACAAAGCCCTGTGTTTTTTAGTTCATCTCTTTTGTACTTGCAAGGCAGAAATGGCAATCTGTTGTGTGATCTTAGGGTGCCCTCCAAATCGTTGGAAGAACAAATGGCATGTGACGTGAACCGTTTAGCCCTCCTGTGAGTAATACTGAACATGTCACACAACAAAATATTGCAAGGGGGCCCAACTCTTGTCTTGAGAACCCACTGTACATCCGAAATAAAGTTCATTGCATTTTTTTTTTACGAATAATGAAGTTTCGTTTCTGGAATTTAAAAGCTAGGTCACCACATACATAGCAAAGGACTTTTCCGATAATGTAAACAAAACTTTCTAGAATTCCTAGGAATGTTCAATGCACGATGTAATTATTTGCGGGCTTCTGGCTTTTGGTTCCTTTTTCCTTGCATCAAAAATAGAGCAACTCGAGTAGTTTCACACACACACACACACACACACACACACACACACACACACACACACACACACACACAAAGAAGCATATAAGAAAATACAGAAATGGTTCAATACAGAATGTAAAAAATCAAAAGAAAGAATAGATTTGTTGAGGAATAGATACAGAAGACACAATAGTGAAAGGGCATACAATAATTACAAACAGGCGAGAAACGATTATACAAGAATAAGGAGGGAAGCCCAAAAACAGTGTGAGGAGGATATCATAAATAAAAGTAGTGATCAACCGAAGCTATTTTACAGCTCCATCAGAAGCAAAACCAAAGTAAAAGATATAATACAATCAATTACGGACGAGGGAATCACCTATACACAAGAGAAAGATATTTGTGAAGCACTAAATAAGAATTTCCAATCAGTTTTTATAGAAGAAAAAAATTCTGAGAGAGACTGTGTGGAACATGCATGCCCACACATACTACCAAATATACAAATATCAGAAAAAGTAATACAGGAGGAGTTAAGTAAATTAGACAGAGGAAAAGCAAATGGTCCTGATGAAATTTCATGTTGGGTGCTTCGAGAATGTGCAAAGGAGTTAAGTAAACCATTATTTTTAATTTTCAAGAAATCCTTGAGTCAAGGTAAACTACCTGATATTTGGAAGAAAGCAAATATTTTCCCCTTATTCAAGAAAGGGAATAGACAAAATCCACTCAACTACCGACCAGTATCACTGACCAGTGTTGTAACCAAGGTATTAGAAAAGCTTATAAGAAAAGCTTGGGTAAATCATCTAGAAGAACACAATATGATAACAGAAAGACAGTTTGGTTTCAGAAAAGGAAAATCATGTGTTACTAATCTGTTGAGCTACTATGACAGAGTAACAGACACAATACAGGAAAGAGAAGGATGGGTGGACAGTATCTATTTAGATTTCAAGAAAGCATTTGACACAGTACCACACCAAAGACTTTTATGGAAACTGTACCATCAAGGAGGAATTCGAGGCAAACTGTTTTGTTGGATGCAAGATTTTTTCATAAAAAGAGAAATAAGAACAGTACTAAGGGGAAAGAAGTGACTAGTGGAGTACCACAGGGCTCAATGCTGGCACCAATCATGTTTTTAGTATATATAAATGATGTAGACAGTAACACTGGAAATGAAAGCTATCTAAATATGTTTGCAGATGATGCAAAAATACAAAGGAGAATTACTAACACAGACTCTTGTAAAGAGCTACAAGAAGAATTAAATAAACTTCATGAATGGAGTAATACATGGCAAATGGAATTCAGTGTGGACAAGTGTCATGTAATCAAGTTTGGTAAAAGTGAAAAAAGACCTGATTAGGATTATACGTTACGAAATAAAACCCTACACACATCAGAAAGAGAGAAGGACCTAGGTGTGATTATTAATAACAGACTATCTCCAGCTGACCACATCAGTGAGAAGGTACGGAACATGTATACACTGCTTGCAAATATGAGAATAGCATCCACATACATAAATGAAGACATGCTAAAAAGGATAATAACATCATTCTTCAGACCAACCCTGGAGTATGCATCAGTAGTCTGGAGTCCTCATCTCAAAAAACACACAGACAAGATTGAAAAAGTTCAAAGGGCCGCTACAAGATGGATACCAAGCTTACGGGATCTAAGCTACGAAGAAAGACTAAATAAACTGAATCTACCAACACTACAGGAGAGAAGGAAAAGAGGTGACATGATAATGCTATATAAATGCATATCAGGGAAGGAGAAAATAGACATAAATGATTACTTAACATATGGGGATGCATCAGCAAAAAATTGCATAAGAAGAGAGGTGATAAAGACGTGAGGAAATCAGTTTCCCAAACAGAGCAATTGATCAGTGGAATGCACTACCGAATGAAATAGTGTGTGCCAAAACAATTCACAAATTTAAGGATATGTACGATATATATGGTTTAAGACACGGGACAGTACGAGCTTGACTCATTCCTGTAAAGATACAATTAGGTAAGAACAATTAGGTAAGAACACATACGTCTGACATAGCAGTGAAAAATGACTACTGTGATAAGAAATCTTACACGGGTTAACACTATAGGAGGTACACAAAACAACGGCACAGGAAGGAATGATGAAGGAAATCAGACATCTACACAATCATGAAGTCAGAGTTCTGTAGGTAATTATCATGCCTAACTGAGGAGTGATAATATTTACATCATCAGTGGGGAAGGTGGAAGAGATATTAATAGTCAATTAGATTTTGAAATATGAAAATAAATGGCATAATGTTGGCGTGATGGATGTGTGGAATGAGAATGACATGATGGAACAATATCCTGGAGTAATGTTATGACTAGAAACTTCCAATGACTTGACAGGGACTTTGGGACAGATAATGCTTGCCTTAGAATTAATGGATCGTGAAGACTGAAGTAGTGTTCATGGTTCACGTGAGCGTAGAAAACGGGTATATCTGGAGCAGGTGCGAAGAAACAAGCAGAAGGAATGGTCCCCACCGAAAACTTGAGCATTTCAACATTCTTGCAGTGAAGAACAACGATAGGGAGAACACTAAAGAGAAAAGCAGAACAAAGACAAAGGGACGATACAACTGACGAACAACTGACAAGGGCTAGGACATGTGATCGTGAAAGAGATGGAAAATTCAGGGTACTCGTACACAGATGCAATGTCTAGGAAGCCGTTGAAAAGCTGAAGAAAAAGAATTATTTGAAAGAGATTGAAGATACATGAGGAACGAAGCGGGATATCGACAATGTTAGTCACGGAAAGGAAGTTAGCTGCTATTATAGAATAGTACAGTTATAGTCTTGAGAAAGGGAAAATATGATCAAGATGGAAGTTAGCATGAGTCCATTCAAAGACTAAGCAAAGATCTAACATCTGAACAAGGTCTAGCGTAACAGGGCTATTGACAGCATCAAAAAAGAGGGGAACAAAAAGTTGCAATATTAATGGCTGGAGAGAGGGTGATATGCAGTAATTTTGTAACAATGCTACTCTTAGCATCAAGAGTTACTAAGACTTAAAAAAAAACTTGTTCAATTGTGTACACATATTTCATTCATATGTCTGCTGTGAGACAGGTGTGTGAAAAGAATTTGACGAAAGGTAAGGATGTGTTTTGGGCGTTCATAGATTTAGAGAGTGCATATGATAGAACTGATAGAGAGGCTTTGTGCATAGTTTTCAGACTGTATGGACAAGGTGGTAGGTTATTAAAAGGAGTGAAAAGCTTTTATGTAATTAGTACAGCATGTGTAAGAATGGGAAATACTGTGAGTGATTGGTTTCCCGTGAGAGTGGGGCTGCAGCATGGATGTGTGATGTCGCCTTGGTTGTTACTTATCTATATGGATGGTGCTGTAAGTAAGGTGAATGAGAGTGTTTGGTGGAGGTTTGAGTCTGGGGAATGCTGATGGTAAAGGATGGAAACTGAATCAGCTGCTGTTTGAGGACGAAACTGCATTGGTGGCTGATTCGGAGGACAGACTGAGACAGTTGGTAGAGGAGTTTGGAAGGGTGTGTGAAAGGAGGAAACTGAGAGTAAATGAGAATATGAGTAAAGTGATGAAATATACTAGGGTGGTAGATTGTAGAAGATAAATGTATTTTTGAGTGGTGAGTTGCTTGAGGAGGTAGAGTGTTTTAAGTATTTAGGGTCATATGTTGCTGTCGATGGAAGAATAGATGTAGAGGTGAAATTAAGAATGAATGAAATAGGAAGGGTGCTGGGAGGAATTTAAAAAAAAAGTTTAGTTGTCGTTCGTTTAGAATGGGTGTAAAGAGAAGGCTGTATGAGGGTGTAGTGGTACTGACTGCGTTATATGGGGCTGAAAAGTGAAATATGGGTGTAGCAGAGAAGAAAAGTTTGAATGTAATGTAGACTAAATGTCTGAGAAGTATGTGTGGAGTGACGCATATGGATCGAGTGAGAAATGACGAAGTGCGAAGGAAAAATGGAGTTAAGCAGGAGATGTCTGATCGAGCTGAGCAGAGGGTGTTGCAATGGTTTGTGCATATGAGGAGAATGGATGAAAAGTAATTGGTGAAAAACATAACTGGATCGGGTGTGCGGAGTGTAAGGCTGAGAGGGAGACTTCGAACAGGATGGATGGACAGTGTGAAGAGAGTGTTAGATGAGAAAGGGAAGTCTGTAGAGGAAGGAAGAGTGTCAGCACGTGATAGGGATGACTGGAGAGAAATTGTGAATGAATGAATGGTGACGTGGCCCCGACGGTATGTTCTCCTGCATTTGGTCTGATCAGCTGATCAGGGCAGGTGTGGGTAAGTGGATGGGTCCATTATGATGTGGCAGGGGTAAACCAGCTCTGTTGTCGGGCCCTGCTGTTGATGTCGCTGATTGCAGTGTGCAGTTGACCCTCATGCGGTGTGGTGCAGTGAAGATCTGTCTCTTCTTCTCATGGGGCTAGGATACGAGTAAGTGTGTGGGTGGATGGGTAAATTGGGAGTTTGTCGTCCTGTCTCGGCTATCCCCTGTTATTTGGGGGAAGCAGCCTACGTATAAAGATAGATATATAGATGTTTCACAATATTACAAAATAATTTACGATGAACGGTGAACTATCTATCGTGCGGGAGATGACGTCCTCCACAATCATTTTTCCACCCTGAAAATTCACCATTTCCCTCAGGTGCAGGATCCCATCTCCATACAAGCCACCCAGAGATGAAGCAATGCGGCAAATGCCAGCAAGGCTGAACACTCTCTCTTCAATATCCTACGTATAAAAGGAATCCAGATTTATGTTCAAATAACTAAACTGATCCTGATAGGTGGAGGAAGAAACGCAAGAAATAGTTGGGCGAGTTGCTGAGAGAAGCTTTGGTCTACACTCCAAAACAGGCGAGGTAGTATGTGAAGAAGTGGGAACATGAAGAAGGAAGAGGAGAGTGAAAAGGTGTACTACGAGGTCCTGTGGAAGGAGAGGATATGGAAAAGGAATTGCTACGGGTTTCCTGAATTTCCTCACATTCAAAATACCTGTGCATTCCCCTAAGATTATCACCGTGGAGCCATTTACTCTCATATGATGACAAATCTTTAATCTCGAATTTATTACCAGTACAAGATGTCACACGGTGTGCGCTCGTAAACTTACCATCCAACTTAGACGCGCGAGTGTGCGGTCGAGCAAACACCAAGGACCGAATTCTGGAAGACGGATTAAACCTCGGAATTGAGGCTGGTTCAGACCATAGATTGGGGATTATTCGACCCCGGATTATATCCGAGGCTTTTGCCATATTCAGGTCATTGGATTTTGTCACAGATCATCCGAGATTGAGTAAATCCGGGACTTATTGTAACTTCCGACTGAGACGCGTATTCAGACATAGTGATCACAGATTTCAATATGGTGGGAAAGCCAGCCTCTAAAAAAGGTAAGTCGCTCCCTGAACAGTTAGTGCATTAATATGGCAAAAAAATCAATATATAATGAAAAGTCGCCGTAACACAACTGAATAAAAATATCCATGACTTCATGAACAATGCAGTACGGGTGAGTTACTGACTTTAGTGGGCTGAGTAACATACACAACATTTTCTGTTTGTTATTTATGTGTTACCACTTCACATATCACTCAGAATGTCATTTGTGAATTTCATAAATATAAGCTTTCATGTGGCAGTCATTATCAGTTGTTCATTATTGATATAACTTAAAAGTATCCAGTTGAAGAAAATATTGCCCAAAAGTCTTGATGTAACTCCACAACGGGGGGAGGGAGATTTCTAAATAGCCTAATTATATACTGTAGGTGAACTACAATTACACAAATGTCTTTGAAACAAATACAAAGTTCTGATAAAACATATGTAATTTCAGAACTAGAAATTATATTCATAGCCGAAAACGTTCATATTACAGGAAGATGGTAGGTTACTGTTAGTTCAGCTGATAGTTTTGTAACAGAGGTAGCCTACAATATACCCTTCCCTTCCCCTGCCCACTCTGTGACTGAAGAAGTGCTCAGGCGGCCAGGGAACGTAATATTACGAGTTGCTACCAAACAGAAATCTGGAAAGGCACCAAACTGGATTTCAATATGTGGTAATCTGTACGTGAACGCTCACATTTTCGAGGTATCCTGGATTTCAGAACACACTAGCTATAGAACAGAGCCTAAGACCAGAAAATTTGTACAGTTGACAAAGGTCTGTGATAGAGAAGTAAGTTACGGTAATAATAGGTAACTGGTTTGCACGGCTTTTTAAACGTAAGGAGTACAAGGATGTTTGATGCTGAATGTTTTATTACATTTTCACACGTATCACGCAATAGTCTCCTCTCCACAAACTCTTCGGTCTATAGAAGCGCTTGTAAAGAATATTTTAGTATTTATGTTGACACTTGCCAGCCTCAATCGTCCGTTGATTCACTTCCTCGAGGCGGTTTAAACCGCGGATTGAATAAACCGGCCTCAACGGCTCGAAACCTTGTTCTGAATTTCAGTGATCTGGGATTATGATACAATCCAAGGCTTAAACAAGGGATAAGGTTCAAAACCGAGACTTGAATTTGGGCCTATTGTAAGTCTTCTGCATCAATACCGAATGGTGTGGCAGAACAAGGCTAGCGATGAAGCATGTTCACTTTAGATAATGCCAGATTTTCATTATGTGCTGGTGAATTCTCTGGAAGTCTGATAGTCTCAACTTCACATAATCGTGCAACTTATAAGCTGGGCTCGACTTTTAATGTAACAGTTAATAGGGTTAAGGATTACCAAATCCATATTAAACAAAGAATAGAGTCTCGCCAGTAGATTTGTTAATGAATATGTTGATTGAAGGAGCAACTTATGGTATCCACTCATCCCAGCAGGTGCTCTGAGAACCAAGTGCCTTAACCATTCTTGCGATTTTGCTTTTACAAAACTAATGGAGGCAGGGTGATGTGGCACAACATTACACTAAGTGATGTACAGTCGCCAAACGTTCCACCTGGGCCACCCAGCTGCGAGAGGGGTGGGCCGCGGGTGCTGGCAACAGGGTATGTGTTTGTTCGTGTGTACATGCTCTATGGAAGTTCGTATCCTCAACTCTCTTCCGTACTGAACCTCAGTCATAGTCTTGAGTTCATCCCATAGATGGCGGAGTTATGACTTCATAGTGTTGTCAGTAAACGTTATATTATAAACAGCTCCAACAAGGGTTCCCTTCGCTTCACCAATCTGGTTAACAGAATGGAGACGAATTATTAGCATGCTTTGAGGGTGATTAAGTCTATTACCATTATAATAGTAATGGGCTATGTCTATCTCCATAACAGTAGTTATGGATATCGGTAGCAATTCCGTGATGAAATATTGTCTTACAATGAATATACTCGTAACAAAAGCTTTTAAAACTAGTGCGTCCACAGTTATTAGATGTTTACAGTACTACATCGTGTAAAGAGGTAATGCGGCACTACTAGGATGATAATCTTTATATTATCGGCTTGACTTACTGTCTAGTAACCAAAAGTATTGAGTAAGTCTAATGTCTTGTATCATAACATGGGTAATGTTTTTCTTTTTCCAATGGTATGATGCTAACAATATATATATTACAAATGCTCAGTAAGTGTGATGATATTTCTTCCTCTAGAATAATGAATATGACAGCGAAAGGAGACTGACCTAAAGACCTGCCAAGTTCCATAATTTTGATGAGAAAAGTATGCTACTACTGTAATTATTCATATAAAAATTTAACCAAGCAAAACATACTGAAATATGTTCTTTCAGGCCTCGAAAACAGGACAGTTATCTACATTATAGCCCAACTTCTGTTTACTTTAATTTTATAAAGATGTATCGTCTTTGATTAATAGGATAAACAGAGACACAATAATTATGATATAGAAGTATGAACCTAGCCACACGTTGGTTCAATTCCCCTAATATTCACCAAACAATTATTTGCGAAAACAGAACCCAGGGTCTGAAGTTCCTTTTACATTTCGGCAGTCATGGGCCTTCGCTTTTAAACCTAATAACGAAATACCATTGTTGATCTGAGACACGATTAGATAAGGTAAGTTAATAACTGTGGCTACAGGATTAGCTGATGACATTAATCATTACAGGATTAGATAAGGAAAGTCATTAAACCATAACGTATTAATAATCTTACTAATATCATTTCAGACTTATAGCAGTGGTCGTTTGTGTTTCCTAGACATTTTTCCTCCCTTTATGTTTTGTTTGTGTTATGGTCTGATGCTTGGGTGCAATAATAAAACAATATCGGATGCATTAATATTGGTATGAATTGAAGATATTGGAGGTAGAAAATGCGTCGTTTAGGCATAACACAATATCTTGAGTAGAGTTTTTCCCCAGCTGCCACCCTCTGCGGGTCTCGTGTCGTATAGTTGTAATTTTTATTTGAAAATGTCATCAATCACATAAGACTTTGAGACCGTTATACATTTATTCATTTATTTACCTAATCAATTTTTATCATGAGGAGCCAACAAATTACAGTGAGAAAGATCGAACAAATTCACTCGGACTAAATGAACTATAGTCAGCCAATCAAGAGTCGACCAAGGTGATGTCTATCCACCCAGAATTTTCGGTCGTCAGTACCCTTCAGGCCTCACAATGAACCGTCAGCAAACTGCACTTGCAAAACGAGCACAGATCATCGCCCTCCACGAGGTCGGTCTCTCATCTCGGGTGATAGCACAGAGGCTTGCAGTGTCCCGCACCACGGTACAGAAATGGATACACAGAAACGAGGAAACTGGAAATTTGAATGATCTTGGTGAGTAGAATGGTGTTTCTTTAGTGCATTAAGCTATGTTAGTTGCATAATATATTTTACGTGCTATAAAGTCTAGACCTTGTATAGAGACAGCAAAGCATGTGTTAGAGTCGACAGAAAGAAAAGTGAATGATTGGTTTAATGAAAAAAATAGGTTTGAGGCAGGGTTCCATGACATCACCATGGCTGTTTAATATGTTCATGGATGAAGTTCAGAGAAGAGGTAGCGAGAACAATGGGACCAGAAGCAGAGTTACGTAGTAAGAGTGGTAACAGGTGGGAAGTGAGCCAATTATTGTTTGCAAATGATACAACATTGGTGCCAGACACAGAAAAGAAGTAAGAGAGACTGGTAACAGAATTTTAGAGTGTGCAAGAGGAGGTAAATAAGGGAAATGCGAGCAAGAGCACGTGATGAAGTGTAGTAGTGGAGGGAAACTGAGAAATCTTCAGATATCCATGAATGGAGAAGTGTTGGAGGAATCTGACCGCATTTAGATACCGAAGCGTGGAAGTAAAGTCTGATGATAATCAGGATAAGGAGATAAGCTCAGGAAGGAGAAGGAGCAAAAATGTTGGGGGCTAAAAAATGTATAGAAAGAGAGATCCGTATTGAGGACACTTTCTGACTCAAACTGTCTTTCCTTCTAGCTTGTTAAGCCACCCCAGAGTTAATGAGAAACGGCATTTTTTATGAAGAAAAGTCCTTCAGTGGCTGATGCTAGTTCTACCTCTTTAAATTAATACATTAACTGGACACTAGTGGCTGATGCTAGTCCTACCTCTTTAAATTAATACATTAACTGGACACTAATTTCAGAGCAATATCGTATAGTTCGTGTCTCTCAGATAGACGGATGAAAAAAGAAAACTTCTCTTATAATATTTTACTTGGTAGAGGTAATATATGATGGCATATTCTTTCAGAGAGAAGACCCCGGCCACGATTAACCTCCCGTGAAGATGAGGCAAACATCTGACGAGCGGTGCTGGAGGACCCATTTACGAACGCTGTGGCTATTACTGAGCGTCTGCACCTAAATGTGACTCCGCAAACGGTGCGGAAACGTCTGAAGGAGGCTGGTGTCCGTCACCGAATTCCTGCCAAAAAGGAGCGTTTAAACGACCAACACAGAGCAGGAAGACTAGCCTTCGCTCGTCAAAATGTGGCAGAGAATTTGGATTTCTGGTCCAGAGTTATATTCTGTGACGAGAAAACTTTTAACAGCACCAACCATGGAACAATTCACAACTGGAGGCCTGTTACCACAAGGTAAGAAATAGGAATGAAACGAGGAGTATAAACTTTCATTTTGCGTTAACAAGAATTCACTTTAAAACTGCATGGTTCAGCGTAATTGAACATGAGACTAGCGTAAGTGAACTTGGCAAGCAGATTATTATTCTTGAGCAAAGTGGCAAATGACTTCAGTATTATTCCACTGAAATGCACTAACATTCAATTAATTTTCTGAGCTGTTCCTTGTTAGCAAAAACACCTTTTGCCAAAAATGTTTTACAAAAGCTTACTCCCTCAAAACTGATATGAATCAAAGCGTCAGTCTGTGACGTCATTCTATGAGAGAGAGAGAGAGAGAGAGAGAGAGCTACTAATGGTCCGTGTCACGTTCCGCGAGGACGATATGGGTAATCCATTGCCAGAGAAAAAGCACACGAAGCACTTTCTGTATTTTACCACTCACAGAACCTACAGGAGTTTTAAATCTATATTATCACAAAGAAAACTAACACAGACAGATTAAATTATAACTAAGCACTAATGTTATATTCTTTTTGCAGCAGATACGATCGGGTCAACATCTATGAAGAGGCCAGGAGTGGGCACGTCACCGTGAACGTGTGGGGCTGGTTTTGTATCCACGGTATGGGTGACATCGTCCAGATCGATGGGAGATTCACTGCTGCCAAATATATTGACATTTTGGAGAATTTCTTCCTTCCATCTTTGCAGCAGCGAAACTATCCATTTCCTCCTGGCCCGATCATTTTCGTTCATGACCGCTGTCCCGTTCATACAGCGGGCATTGTTCGTGAATGGTTCCGAGGTAGACAGGACCTCCAGCTATTAGACTGGCCAGCTAAGGGGGCGGACATGAACCCAATAGAAAACATCGGGGCCAATATGGTAAATACTTGGGAGCCAGAGGTGGAGAGGACACAGGACGCTCTAATGGCGCACACACATGCTCAGTGGGAAATGCTGCGGAACAAGCCAATGATCGTTCTGAACCATGTTGCCTCCATGCCTGACAGGATGCGGGCAGTGATAGAAAAAGAAGGCGGCTGGACACAGTATATATTAGGACAGTTGATGAGGTAATGAAATAGGCTATGTGGGGTCTTGGTAGTCATCCTTATTGTAAATATGCATTTTTTTTTTTTTTACCTTTATTACATGTGCTTTTGTTTGTTGTAGGTTTAAGAAGGCCCGAGAACAAACGTGTGTTATTTAAATACATTTATTAATGTATTATATGCATCTCATTGTTAATCGTGTCCTTAACAATAAAAGTCCATAACTTATTCCATAATATCATTCGTAATTGTGGTTAACAGTAAGGGGAAGCTGTTGTTTATTGTGATGGAGAGGTGATGTTATCCTTCTATGGCTTGAAATGGTGTTGGTGTTGTTCGGTGATTAATCGATGGACACTTAAATGAATGACTTCAAACATATGCAGTATACCGCTCACATACAGTTCTTCTTGTAATAAGGAATTCAGTCACTCTTTGCAAATGAATGGGCAGGTGTGCTGTAATGATGATATCCTCGCCTAGGCTTATTGCCTGCAGTGACGAAAGCAGTACCACTTAAGGATAGTGAAGCCCTTTTTACACGAACTATTTACCTCAAAGTTTTTCCAACTCTTCCTACTTCCAAAATCCTTCTTTCTTCCTGTTTCTCCTCTCACTGGTTGCAGGTCGAAATTTTGGTCAATATGATTTTTCATTTGGATGAAGAAAGTGCTAAATTATCCCATGATGATATTCATGTAACATAACAAGGTAAAAATAAAAGATTAAGCCCTGTATCAAGAGGTGAATGCCATCATATCTGTGACATCATCAGGCCGATCGCCCGTGCAATATGCTATGACGTCATCGAGCTGACTATATATATATATATATATATATATATATATATATATAGCATGTTGCCGATGATTGATGGTTTCACAAAATTTGAATATATATTTTTAATAAATGGCACCGGGTAAGTCTGAGAGAAAAACTAATTATATTGTGAAGATTGTCAGTGAAGAACTATTGATTTATGAAACTTGCCCACGACCTGCAGCCAGTCTATTGTCTAATCTATTTCTTTGTTTTTTTGTATTTTTCCATTTGGTCTCAGACCCTGAGGGCTAAACGAAACAAAGATCAATAGCGCAAAGCCGTTTGGCTGGCCTTCCTGTTCTTAATAAACACGGATCTCTTTAGGCCCCTTCCACACGACGGGCAAATTGCCCTACGGGCACTAGCCACTGATGAAAACCTCTAGATTTTTACCAGTGATGCCAGATCAACCAGTCCCCAGCAGCCTTTGGCCAAAAGCATGTGCACCTCTGTTTTGGACCAGACGGCAAAATGCACGCCACCCTTCCAAATTGGTAACAGTGTGTGCCCGTCGGGTATTTCCCCATCGTGTGTTTCATATCACACGTTATGTGATTTTCTTGTCCCACACCTGCTTTCATCCATTATCTAACTAAGCCAATGTCATCCCACTCGGATCTCCTCAGTTAATTGTGTCCTTGGCGGCAAAGGACACTAACACACTGCTGCTTGAGTGGGTTGACGGCGTGTTACCGTCTCGGTTTCGAATACCACATCATTTCACCAGGGGGTTCCCTTAGTGATATGAAATCGGTGGTTTACTTTCCATTCCTTAGTAAATGTCCTGTTTTGTAACACGCATCTTCTGTGATTCTTATCTTATGCCAACCGGATGTTCAATATCTAACGAGTGTAGGTTAGTTGAATTTCTGCTCTCCTTTCGCTTGTATTCTTTTGTCAGTTCCATGCTTCATTGACAGGGGCGGATCCAGGGGGGGGGGGGCCGGTGTCATATATAATATTGGCCCCCTAGAAAAGTGATCCCGGGGTCAGATTACTATGTTGAAATCTGACCCCGGGGTCACTTTTCTATGGGATTATACCCATAGGAAAGTGACCCCTTCTATAGAATCATGACCCCCTTTTTTCAAATTTTGTATTGTAGTACTTAGGGATTTTGTGAGTAGGTTAGGTTAGGTTAGGTTAGGTTAGGTTAGGACTTAGGGATTTTGTGAGTCGGTTAGGTTAGGTTAGGTTAGGTTAGGTTAGGATTGGTTAGGTTAGGTTAGGTTAGGTTCATAAACACACTGCCATGCAAAGACCAACCATTGATTAGTGCACTCCTTTCAGTTGGGAGTTAATAATCTATGGGGGGGGGGGTCACTTTTCTACTATAGTATTTTGACACTGGGGTCAATAATCTATGGGGGTCACAATACTATCTCACACCGGGCCCCCCAAAAATGTGGAGTGTGTGTGGTTACATTGTGGCACTTGAGTGACGCGCCACGTTGGTTTGAGGAAGCAGCAGCAGCAGCAGCAGCCGCAGCCGCAGCAGCCGCAGCCGCAGCAACCGCAGCCGCAGCCGCAGCAGCCGCAGCCGCAGCAATCGCAGCCGCAGCGAGAGAGAAAAAAATTACCATCGTCTCACGACATTTGCCTATTTTTGCCATGCTGCTCTGCAGTCTCTCTCTCTCTCTCTGGTTTTCAGGAGGCACGTACAGAGGGAGGGTGTTGGGAGTGCTCGAGCACCTGCCCCTTTGCCCTGTGCTCCAAAAGTGCCCCTCTTAAAACAATAAATGTTTGCAGCCTGTTTGTAGAGTTAGAAAATGTTAACAAACTTTTTCCTTTGCTGGAACATATTTGCATCGTGCTTGCAATGGTTTGAAGCCTGTTTGTAGTGTTAGAGCATGTTTACTAGCGGTTTCCATTGTTATAGAACATGTTTGCAATGTGCTTGCAATGGATTGCAACCTATTTGTAATGTTAGAGCATGTTTGCAAGCATTTTCCGATGTTAGAATATGTTTGCAATATGTCTGCATTATTTGCAGCCTAATTGTAATGTAAGAGCATGTTTAAAACCCTGACTCCTCACTCCTATAAGAGTATACCCCAAACAAATTGCCAACATATCCCCTGTCATCTGGCAGTCCTCTTCCCAACCAATATATTTCTCCACGCTATCCCTCCATTGTTTTACCTGCATGTCCTCAGTATATACGAAAGTTGCGAACTTTTCAAGTGTTTCTTATTTTTAATATTTAGTGCTCATTTGATATGGAGTTTGACGCAGATAACAAAAATGCAATTTTTTTTTTTTTTTCTTACGAGGTGCCGTTAGAAGTTATCGTATTTTTTCTCGAAAGTCCGTTTTTTTCAGCCTTCCAACACCACAATCTAGAACTGTGAGAGCTGGTTTGAAGCCCTTAACCCGCGCCGTCCCGAGGACGTACTTCCACGTCCTCACGTTTTGTCACAGCCAGTCCCGAGGACGTACTTCAACGTCCTGCAATTGCAAGGTTCATAATTTCCACAATTTTCAAAATTCGCGGGAGATTTTCGTTTCGCCCGGGTACCCAAGCCTCCCCTACCTGCCGCCAGGCGGGCAGCGTCCTAGACCCCGCGTGACCCGTGCTCACCCTTGTCTCGGTCACTCACCTGCCAGCAGTGACCCAGGTCAGACATGGCGCGGAAAGGTCTCTCAGATGAGCAAATTGCATCCGTCCTAGAAGCCTTCACTGGAGACAGTGATTCTCCACTCGATGATGATGTGGTGGATCGCGATTACGTCCAGCCAGAGGAAGAAATAAGTAGCAGTGATGAGGAGGTCCCTTCGCCCCGAAAAACGCGGTATGTGACATACCGTAAGGCAAGGGAAGGCCAGCCTGCTCCCCAACCACGTGCACAGCTATCTCTCCATCACGATTCTGATCAGGACGAGGATGAGGACGATGAGGATGACGGAGGCCTAGGACGTGATATCGCCGAGTGGTTGGGAAAGGAGAAAATATCACCACGTGGATCCGAAGGTGGGGCGAGACGACACCTAAGGTATGGTTCAAGTACTTTGTCTGGGGAAGTAGCAAGTGGTGTGGTGGGATTGCTGGGAGAAAGGGAAAGTGTTGTGGCGGCAGCGCAGGGTGAAAGTGAGAGTGGTGTGGGGGTAGTGCGGGGTGAAGGGGCCAGTGGTGTGAGGGAGGCAGCACGAGCACGTGGTGCTCGTAGGCCTAGGGGAGAGGAGGTTGAGTCACTCCCCAGCACTTCTTTCGCCCCTGAATATTCACAAACTTCCTCCCCACAGCCCCAGGATGTGGGGAAAGGAAAGAAAGGGAAGGGAAAGGGCAAAGGAAAAGGGAGAGGGAAGAGAAGTGCGAGTGATGAGAGGCGCCGCTCTCCACCTCCCCAACCTACCCCACCACCCTCACCTCCCCACCCTGACGAAGGGGACGATGGTGACGTGGCTGGAGACGGTGGTGTCACGTGGAACTGGGAGGATGGGAGTAATTTTACTCCCATCATTCACCAGTTCACTGAGGAGTGGCGGTCAGGTTGCACTGCTCCAGGTGTAAATGCTGGGTCGTCACGTTTAGATTTTTTCAACTTGTTTTTTGATGAGGCGTTTGTTGGGCGCATAGTAGAACAGACAAATATATTTTCACAATCCCAGCGCCTTGAAAGTGAACGCCTAGGAACCACAAGCAAGCATGAAGAACAGTATGACTTTCCCGTGACTATATCAGAGATGTTCCTATTTTTTGCCCTGGTAATCTTGATGGGTGTGGTGAGGAAAAATCAAATTCCTCCCTACTGGACAACGGACCCAATCATCCTAACACCTTTCTTTGGAAAGGTGATGGGTTGTAATAGATTTCAGTTTATTCTCGGCCGCCTCCACTTTTTTGATGCAGATGATCCAGCCAATGCAAATAACACCGATAAAATGAGGAGAATTAGGCTGGTATTTGATCATTTACGGGAAATGTTCCGCTCCTCATTTTATCCCTACAGAGACCTCGTCATAGACGAGAGTCTTGTGTTGTGGAGAGGCAATATTTCCTTTAGGCAGTATATACCCAGCAAGAGACACCGTTTCGGGTTCAAGATCTTTGTTATGTGTGACTGTAAGACTGGTTATGTGCAAGACATAGTCTTGTACACGGGCGCACAGACAGATATAATAGAAGATCGGAGTATAGGACTCTCTGGGGCCGTGGTGAAGACAATGATAGAAGAGTACCTTCATCGTGGTCATGTTTTGTACCTGGACAACTGGTACACTAGCCCTCTTCTCGCTAGGTTCCTCCACCAACACGACACCGGAGTCTGTGGTACAGTCAAGAGAAACCGTCGCCATATGGTCAAGATAGGGAGGAAACTTGACAAGAATGAGGTGGTTTTCTTCCAGGCCAATAACATCCTTGCAACCCTGTGGAACCACAACAGGGAATTTTGCCTCCTATCAACTGTTCACAGCCCCCTGATGCACCGCACAGACTCCGTGGATCACCGTAGCGAGAGGAGGCGCAACGTATGGAAACCAGAGTCTGTACTTGCCTATAATCTGAACATGAGGCAAGTTGATCAGTCAGACTCGATGATTTCAAGTGTTGACTGTGCCAGGACAACGATGAAGTGGTACAAGAAACTCTTTTTCCACTTGCTCGACATCACGGTCCTGAACGCCCACTACCTGCACGCAATGACCACCGGAGTATCCGAATCCTTTCAGGGGTTTGTGAGGGAGCTGGCACGTGAAATAATCGCCAAGCATGCCCAGGAAAGACCCCCACACCGCCCCCGCGCCCCCCGTGCTGCTCAGACTCCCCTACGTCTTGCAGCCCGCCACTACCCCAGCGCAATCCCTTCCGAACCAAACCGTCGTAAACCCCAGCGTCGCTGCCATGTATGTAAGCACTCGACAGTCAGACCATCAATGCGGAGAAAAGACACAAGATACGAGTGTGTCGAGTGCAATGTTGCGTTGTGCCTTCAGCCTTGTTTCAAGGAATATCATAATCTCGTACACTTCTGAAACTGTGTGGGAAGGCGAAATGACGCTCATGATAATGGTAAGGCCAGTCAGTAGGTGCTAAGTCAAATATAAAGTTGAAACGGGTGTTATTTTTTCAGAAAAGTAGTGTATAAGATGAGAATTAGTGTAAGTGGAAAGAATTGTTATCAAAACTACACCCACTGTGTAAATCTGGTCAGTAAATATGTGATAGCAAGGAAATAAAGTGGAAACGGGTGTAATGTTAGCATGAATAAAACGTGTAAGTTGAACATTACTGTAAGTTGTCATAATTGATGTCACGAGTACACCCACATTCTGGTCAGTAAGTATGTGATAGGAATTATATACAGTGGATGATGTTGTAATGTTAGTAGTAAGGTATTTTATAAGTTGATTACTTGTGTAAGATGAAACAAATGATATCGCGATAACACTCCCTGTGTAAGTACGCGCAAATATGACGCTAAGTTCCATCGTACGTTCAGAAATGATGTAATATCAATTATATCAAGTGTTTACATGTGCAATGTTAGTGTAGAATAATTATATAAGTAAAAAAATAGGTTGTAAGTTGAATTAGTTGTCATAGCGACTTCACCGTGTGTGTTACTATGCGCTATTATTACGCTATATATTTACGTAAGGCCTGAAATAATCTCAAAACAGTTCTATAAAGTTGAAAAGTGTATAATAATATTAGAAAGGTATTATGTTAGTAGAAAAAGCACAATACGAGTTGAAACAACAGTCACAGCGAGTTCACTCACTACGTAAATTAGCGCTAGCATTACGCTAAATGTTATCAAAAGGCCTGTGAATACGTAAAAACAGTTCAATATAATGTAAAATGGTATAATGTTATTGTAGAAGTATTATGTAAGTAAAAAAAATGATATGTATCATGATTTTAGAATGTTAGCGATTCATGGGAACCAAGTTGGCCGATTTTGCTCGTTTCTCACGATGGTACAATGGTTATTTCTGCTCTATTTTTGTATAAAATCCAATATACTCTTTTATCACATGTTTTTATGTTTGTAATAAATTCATTTCTACTTACTTTCATTGGTTTCCCAAACTTATAATACCATAGAAAACGTTTGATGCTCACACAGCATAGGGAGAACACGGGGCCAGGTGGGACCAACGCATACCTGGTTAAGCTAATTAGGGACCCCAGGGACCACTTTCTTTGCCACCGGCCATTGTTTCTGACCAAAAGCGAAAGTTTAAGCAAAAAAAAAAAAGGTCGAAAATTGCCCGGGATTGGGGGGTACCAGTGGTTGAAAAGTTGCCGGGACGGGGCGGGTTAATATGTGAGTATCCAATCGCCTTTTTTTTTTTTTTTTTCCTGGTGGGTATATATGGTTGAGCTCTACAATATACCAAAATTTGGTCAAAATCGAACTTGAAGTTTTTGATATAATACATCATGGTCCAGATCTCGATTTTTACTTTTTGTCTGGGATCGAAGTTTTGTGCAGTTTTTCTGATGCAGAATTTCACGCTGAATTCAAATATGAAATTTATTATATAGTACGATTTCCCTGAGGGCAGCTTGATGGCATAGATTATCAAACAATATTTCACCCTCATAACCTCAGTAAGAATAGATATTTTCTCTAAGGCTTTTAATTATTCGTAGAACTTTTTCACAGACACACACACGCACATGCGAACATATAGTAGAAACTAGTGCCCTTTACGAGCCTGAGCACCTGTCCTTCGCAATGTCTCTGCACGTTAGTTGTTTTCAGTGTTTTGAGACATGTCAGCCTGTGAAATTTTAGCATCGGCCCCCCCCCCCAATCCATTTTCTGGATCCGCGCGTGTTCATTGCGTCCTAAGGGGTCTCAGTTCCAGACCTAGGACGGTCTTCTTTCTTAGGTCAAGTCTGTTAAATTTCTTTCCCCCATTGGTATTTATTTGCCATTTTCATGTTTTCTTTAAGCCTCAAAGTGTCATTGTCGCATTGTATGAGTGTATAATATTGGTTAAATCCATATGTTATCATTATGCTAGAGTAAATAGTTACAAGCCCTAATGGTTAAATACGTCTCCATCGCCCCTTTTCTTTGTAGTGTCGTCATTTTATCACTGGTTAACTATAACTAAAGATGTTTTTATTTTAATTAAGAAAAATATAAACAAGAAACAGTGGCAGTCAAAGAGTTGTAAGTGATATAATACCGTAACCCGCCAGCATATTTCCCGAGTCTCTCACTATATCGGTAAGGGCGCGGTTAGGTTAAGTTAGGTTAGATCCAAATTAGGTTAGCCCAGATTAAAAATTTTGTGTAAAATGAGGTGGAAAAGAGAATGAGACTATTTCCAAGCTAATCCTATGGCTGGTTTTATCGCTATAACCCAAGCGCTATTCTCCTTCATATTGGCCCAGCAGTAAGTGGTACCGGGCGAGACTTGGGAAACACGCAACCCGCCATCCCCCCCTGCGACCAGTGCCTGCCTTGGCCTTCACATGCGCAGCTTCCCCATAAAGCACCTCTTCGAATCCACCGTCTCCACAGGTTACACTGCCAATGGCCAAATGAGTTGCATAATATATATTCTTGTATTACTTATTATAGTATATTTATATTTCATTATTGTAATTATATAACCTTATAAGTATAAGCAAACAGATTTTTGCCCTGGTCACCGAGACTTATAGCACACAACAACTTTCCATGCACTCGGATTCATATAGCTGGCTGCGCCAACTTACTCCTGAAACATTTTTCCCCACCCAGACACATATTAAAAGTCAAGAGAGTAAATTTCCAATGATACTGACGAGTTCGTGTTTCACTGCCATTATCGCCGTATACTGTATAGATAATTTACTTTTGCAAACTAACAAAAACTACCTTGTAATAATCATGAATAACCTAAATTGTAATATTCATATGATTAATGACAGCCTATATTCTCCCAGTTGTCACGCCCCACCCAACTCCGCACAACCCCGCCATCTATGGGATGAACTCAGACTCTAACTATGGTTCACTAAGGAAAAGAGTTGGTGCTCCGATTTTTCCTCGAGCACCTACAGTGCACACGAACAAATACATACACTGTTGCCAGCACCCGCGGCCCACCCCTCGCAGCTGGGTGGCCCAGGTGGAACGTTTGGCAACTGTACATTCGGGAAGATTTCCGACTGGACCACCCGGTTGCGGGGTTTGGCTAACGTGGCAAAGCGAACGCCCGTAGTGTGTGTGTGTGTGCCCGACAATTTTTCGAATCGCGAAGCCTAATTCTCCGAAATATATTATGTGGCTGTTGCATTATGCTATCATATAGGCTAATAAATATTATGTGATTGGGATAATTGGCTGTGCAATATACTATTTATAGTCTGAGTTATATAAAATAATTCTCTTGCCTTGTAGTGTGAACCACGATACAGGTTGGGTTGTGGTCCGGAAACAGAGGGCAAATTCACCCAGAAATGGCCCGATGTAGAGGGAAGAGGGGAGTATGGGAGTGAGCGGCCAACAGTTATATATTCTTAGTCATTACAGGATAGTTATTAAGGTGTCAATGATATCCTGTATCCTAAATAATAATAAACCTATTTATTTTTAATATATATAGACCCAATTACACACTAGGATACCCCATCCCTCTACCGTCTCGATTCTCTCTCTAAGTCTATGGCCACACTGAACGCGACGAGCAGGACGACTTGAGCGGGGAGGGATGAGACGACACGATAAAACACACTGAATCCTATGTAGATGGCCACAATGAATGAGCGGGGAGCTTTGTCGCCCTGCTCATCCTCCACGCTAGTCGCTACGCGATGCAGCATGTTCCAAAATGTCGCGCACTGCCTAGCAACATCCCCACTCCCTAGGCAATTGCATCATCATTCAGTCGTGCTGGTATTACTTGTTGGGGCGGTTGGGTTGTGGTAATTATGTCTTATGCACACCTTATTGGAGCCGTGTACCACAGGAGAGCTGTGTGGGGTCCAAATGATCCACCCCACAAAAATACTGGAGTGTTGAAGAAACACATATTAAAAGTCAAGAGAGTAAATTTCCAGTGATACTAACGAGTTCGTGTTTCACTGCCATTATCGCCGTATACTGTATAGATAATTTACTTTTGCAAACTAACAAAAACTACCTTGTAATAATCATGAATAACCTAAATTGTAATATTCATATGATTAATGACAGCCTATATACATCTGTGCTGGTAAGGGGTTGGCAATAGCCAACACCTCCTTTCGTCATAAGATGATCCACCGGTATACATGGAGAGTAATGCGGAGGATGGATGGTGAACTTGTTGAACGAAAGGCAATGATAGACTACGTGTGTGTGGATGAGCGAATGAGAAGACAAGTGTTGGATGCAAGGGTGTGGAGAGGGTGGGGGAATGGAGTCTCGGACCATCACTTAGTGATGGCCAAGGTAGAGCTGCAAAGAAAGTGGTTGAGGAGACGAAGGGGAAGACAGGAGGAAGCAGCTCTTGTGAGAAGAGTGGAGAAATTGCAAGATAGTGAGAAAATGACAGAGTATAAGAGCATAGTGGAAGAAAGATTGGGAAGGTATGAGCTAGAGCAGATGGAAGGGGTGGAAGACGTATGTAAGATATTCACGGAAGAGATAAGCGCAGCGTGTGAGGCGGTTTGTGGAGTGAGGAGGAGATGCAAGGGTGTGCAAGGGACAGCATGGTGGAATGATGAGGTGAAACGAGCTGTGGAACAAAAGAAGAAGGCATATGGTGAATGGTTGGCGAGTAGAGGTAGGGGGAGAAGATGAGAGAGAGAAGAGAGAGGTATATGTGAGCAGGAGAAGGGAGGTTAAGAGACTGGTGAAGGAGAGTAAGAAGAAAGTGGATGAAGAGTTTGGGAGGAATCTGAGTGTGAAATGGAGGGAGAGTAAGAAATTGTTTTGGAAGGAGGTAAAGAAAGTAAGGCAGTGTGAAAGGGGAAGTAGTAGGGGAGTGAAAGATAGGAATAATAGATTGTTGGTGGAGAAGAGAGAGAAATTGAGGAGATGGAAGGAGCACTTTGAGGATTTGTTGAATGTAGAGAGTGAGAGCAGTGTGAGTATAAGTGGTTGGGGAATGGCTGGGAGAAGAAGAGGTGAGAGGAGGGAGGAAGAGATCAGTAGGTCGGAAGTAGTGGAAGCGATGAAGAAGATTAAGCTGGGAAAGGCCTCAGGAATTGATGGAGTGTGTGGTGAAATGCTTAGGTATGGGGGTGAGATTGTTGTGGAGTGGATATGGAAGTTGTGTAGATTGGCTTGGGAAGAGGGAAGGGTTCCAGAGGACTGGAAATCAGGTATAATTGTTCCTCTGTACAAAGGAAAAGGGGAGAGAGAAGTATGTGGTAACCATAGGGGTATTTGCCTTCTTAATGTGACTGGTAAAATAAAGGGTAGAATACTCATTGATAGGGTTAGGCATATGACAAAGGAGCTAGTTGGAGAAGAACAAGGGGGATTTAGGAAGGGAAAAGGATGTGTAGATCAGATATTTGTTCTAAGATGTTTAGTGGAGAAGTATCTAGAGAAGGGAAGGAAAGTGTATGCTGCCTTCATGGACTTGGAGAAAGCTTATGACAGAATAGATAGGCAAGGTATGTGGAAGGTATTAAGAATATATGGAGTGGAGGGGAAATTGTTGAGTGCTGTGAAGAGTATGTACGAGGGAGCTAGGGCTACGGTGCGAGTGGATGGTGAGCTGAGTGAGTTCTTTGATCTCAATGTGGGACTGAAACAGGGGTGTGTGATGTCTCCATGGCTGTTTAATATATATATGGATGGGGTTGTAAAGGAGGTGCAAGGTAGGGCAGTGGATGTGGGGGTGGCCCTAATGAATGAGGGTGAGATTTGGAAGCTTCCGGTGTTGCTGTTTGCTGATGATACAGTATTGTTGAGTGAAGATGAATGGGAGTTGCAAGGTTTGGTGAATGAATTTGGGACAGTGTGTAGGAGGAGGAAGCTGAAAGTTAATGTAAACAAAAGTAAGGTTATGGTGTTTGAGAGGAATGAAGTCACAGAGTGTGCAGTGAGGTTGGATGGTGAGGATATGGAGAATGTGAGTGCATTCAAGTACTTGGGTAGTGTGATGAGTAAGGATGGAACTTTGGGGGATGAAGTACGTGAAAGGGTACAGCAGGGAAGAAAGGTTGTTGGTACACTGAAAGCAGTGATGAGAAATAGGGAGGCGAGTATGGAAGTTAAGAAGTCACTGCATGATGGTATTGTGATCCCTACCCTGACGTATGGAAGCAAGGCGTGGACCTTGCAAGAGGGGAACAAGTCAAGAGTGAGAGCAGTGGAAATGAGTTACTTGAGAGGAGCATGTGGAGTGACGTGGAGGGACAGGTTGACGAATGAAGAAGTGAAGGAACGTTGTGGGGTAGATGTGGATGTGGTTGAAAAGATTAGGAGAAATACACTGAGGTGGTTTGGACATGTGGAGAGAATGGAGAATGAAAGACTGACTAAGAGGGTGTATGTAGGTGAAGTGGAGGGAGGGAGAGGGAGGGGTAGACCGAGGATGAGGTGGAGGGATGGAGTTGAGAGGTATATGAGGGAGGGGGGGGTGAGTTGGGGGGAGGGGAGTCAAATGGTGGGTGACAGAGTGACTTGGAGGCGTTTTGTCTGCGGCCACCCTTTGCGGGATTAGGGCGTCGGGCTATAGATAGATAGATAGATAGAATATATTCTCCCAGTTGTCACGCCCCACCCAACTCCGCACAACCCCGCCATCTATAGGATGAACTCAGACTGTGACTATGGTTCACTAAGGAAAAGAGTTGGTGCTCCGATTTTTCCTCGAGCATCTACAGTGCACACGAATAAATACATACACTGTTGCCAGCACCCGCGGCCCACCCCTCGCAGCTGGGTGGCCCAGGTGGAACGTTTGGCGACTGTACATTCGGGAAGATTTCCGACTGGACTACCCGGTTGCGGGGTTTGGCTAACGTGGCAAGAGCGCGCGCCCGTGTGTGTGTGTGTGTGTGTGTGCCCGACAATTTTTCGAATCGCGAAGCTTAATTCTCCGAAATATATTATGTGGCTGTTGCATTATGCTATCATATAGGCTAATAAATATTATGTGATTGGGATAATTGGCTGTGCACTATACTATTTATAGTCTGAGTTATATAAAATAATTCTCTTGCCTTGTAGTGTGAACCACGATACAGGTTGGGTTGTGGTCCGGAAACAGAGGGCAAATTCACCCAGAAATGGCCCGATGTAGAGGGAAGAGGGGAGTATGGGAGTGAGCGGCCAACAGTTATATATTCTTAGTCATTACAGGATAGTTATTAAGGTGTCAATGATATCCTGTATCCTAAATAATAATAAACCTATTTATTTTTAATATATATAGACCCAATTACACACTAGGATACCCCATCCCTCTACCGTCTCGATTCTCTCTCTAAGTCTATGGCCACACTGAACGCGACGAGCAGGACGACTTGAGCGAGGAGGGATGAGACGACACGATAAAACACACTGAATCCTATGTAGATGGCCACAATGAATGAGCGGGGAGCTTTGTCGCCCTGCTCATCCTCCACGCTAGTCGCAACGCGATGCAGCATGTTCCAAAATGTCGCGCACTGCCTAGCAACATCCCCACTCCCTAGGCAATTGCATCATCATTCAGTCGTGCTGGTATTGCTTGTTGGGGCGGTTGGGTTGTGGTAATTATGTCTAATGCACACTTTATTGGAGCCGTGTACCACAGGAGAGCTGTGTGGGGTCCAAATGATCCACCCCACAAAAATACTGGAGTGTTGAAGAAACACATATTAATTTCCAGTGATACTAACGAGTTCGTGTTTCACTGCCATTATCGCCGTATATTGTATAGATAATTTACTTTTGCAAACTAACAAAAACTACTTGTAATAATCATGAATAACCTAAATTGTAATATTCATATGATTAATGACAGCCTATATACATCTGTGCTGGTAAGGGGTTGGCAATAGCCAACACCTCCTTTCGTCATAAGATGATCCACCGGTATACATGGAGAGTAATGCGGAGGATGGATGGTGAACTTGTTGAACGAAAGGCAATGATAGACTACGTGTGTGTGGATGAGCGAATGAGAAGACAAGTGTTGGATGCAAGGGTGTGGAGAGGGTGGGGGAATGGAGTCTCAGACCATCACTTAGTGATGGCCAAGGTAGAGCTGCAAAGAAAGTGGTTGAGGAGACGAAGGGGAAGACAGGAGGAAGCAGCTCTTGTGAGAAGAGTGGAGAAATTGCAAGATAGTGAGAAAATGACAGAGTATAAGAGCATAGTGGAAGAAAGATTGGGAAGGTATGAGCTAGAGCAGATGGAAGGGGTGGAAGACGTATGTAAGATATTCACGGAAGAGATAAGCGCAGCGTGTGAGGCGGTTTGTGGAGTGAGGAGGAGATGCAAGGGTGTGCAAGGGACAGCATGGTGGAATGATGAGGTGAAACGAACTGTGGAACAAAAGAAGAAGGCATATGGTGAATGGTTGGCGAGTAGAGGTAGGGGAGAAGATGAGAGAGAGAAGAGAGAGGTATATGTGAGCAGGAGAAGGGAGGTTAAGAGACTGGTGAAGGAGAGTAAGAAGAAAGTGGATGAAGAGTTTGGGAGGAATCTGAGTGTGAAATGGAGGGAGAGTAAGAAATTGTTTTGGAAGGAGGTAAAGAAAGTAAGGCAGTGTGAAAGGGGAAGTAGTAGGGGAGTGAAAGATAGGAATAATAGATTGTTGGTGGAGAAGAGAGAGAAATTGAGGAGATGGAAGGAGCACTATGAGGATTTGTTGAATGTAGAGAGTGAGAGCAGTGTGAGTATAAGTGGTTGGGGAATGGCTGGGAGAAGAAGAGATGAGAGGAGGGAGGAAGAGATCAGTAGGTCGGAAGTAGTGGAAGCGATGAAGAAGATTAAGCTGGGAAAGGCCTCAGGAATTGATGGAGTGTGTGGTGAAATGCTTAGGTATGGGGGTGAGATTGTTGTGGAGTGGATATGGAAGTTGTGTAGATTGGCTTGGGAAGAGGGAAGGGTTCCAGAGGACTGGAAATCAGGTATAATTGTTCCTCTGTACAAAGGAAAAGGGGAGAGAGAAGTATGTGGTAACCATAGGGGTATTTGCCTTCTTAATGTGACTGGTAAATATATGGTAGAATACTCATTGATAGGGTTAGGCATATGACAGAGGAGCTAGTTGGAGAAGAACAAGGGGGATTTAGGAAGGGAAAAGGATGTGTAGATCAGATATTTGTTCTAAGATGTTTAGTGGAGAAGTATCTAGAGAAGGGAAGGAAAGTGTATGCTGCCTTCATGGACTTGGAGAAAGCTTATGACAGAATAGATGGGCAAGGTATGTGGAAGGTATTAAGAATATATGGAGTGGAGGGGAAATTGTTGAGTGCTGTGAAGAGTATGTACGAGGGAGCTAGGGCTACGGTGCGAGTGGATGGTGAGCTGAGTGAGTTCTTTGATCTCAATGTGGGACTGAAACAGGGGTGTGTGATGTCTCCATGGCTGTTTAATATATATATGGATGGGGTTGTAAAGGAGGTGCAAGGTAGGGCAGTGGATGTGGGGGTGGCCCTAATGAATGAGGGTGAGATTTGGAAGCTTCCGGTGTTGCTGTTTGCTGATGATACAGTATTGTTGAGTGAAGATGAATGGGAGTTGCAAGGTTTGGTGAATGAATTTGGGACAGTGTGTAGGAGGAGGAAGCTGAAAGTTAATGTAAACAAAAGTAAGGTTATGGTGTTTGAGAGGAATGAAGTCACAGAGTGTGCAGTGAGGTTGGATGGTGAGGATATGGAGAATGTGAGTGCATTCAAGTACTTGGGTAGTGTGATAAGTAAGGATGGAACTTTGGGGGATGAAGTACGTGAAAGGGTACAGCAGGGAAGAAAGGTTGTTGGTACACTGAAAGCAGTGATGAGAAATAGGGAGGCGAGTATGGAAGTTAAGAAGTCACTGCATGATGGTATTGTGATCCCTACCCTGACGTATGGAAGCGAGGCGTGGACCTTGCAAGAGGGGAACAAGTCAAGAGTGAGAGCAGTGGAAATGAGTTACTTGAGAGGAGCATGTGGAGTGACGTGGAGGGACAGGTTGACGAATGAAGAAGTGAAGGAACGTTGTGGGGTAGATGTGGATGTGGTTGAAAAGATTAGGAGAAATACACTGAGGTGGTTTGGACATGTGGAGAGAATGGAGAATGAAAGACTGACTAAGAGGGTGTATGTAGGTGAAGTGGAGGGAGGGAGAGGGAGGGGTAGACCGAGGATGAGGTGGAGGGATGGAGTTGAGAGGTATATGAGGGAGGGGGGGGTGAGTTGGGGGGAGGGGAGTCAAATGGTGGGTGACAGAGTGACTTGGAGGCGTTTTGTCTGCGGCCACCCTTTGCGGGATTAGGGCGTCGGGCTATAGATAGATAGATAGAATATATTCTCCCAGTTGTCACGCCCCACCCAACTCCGCACAACCCCGCCATCTATAGGATGAACTCAGACTGTGACTATGGTTCACTAAGGAAAAGAGTTGGTGCTCCGATTTTTCCTCGAGCATCTACAGTGCACACGAACAAATACATACACTGTTGCCAGCACCCGCGGCCCACCCCTCGCAGCTGGGTGGCCCAGGTGGAACGTTTGGCGACTGTACATTCGGCAAGATTTCCGACTGGACCACCCGGTTGCGGGGTTTGGCTAACGTGGCAAGAGCGCGCGCCCGTGTGCGTGTGTGTGTGTGTGTGTGTGTGTGTGTGTGTGTGTGTGTGTCCGACAATTTTTCGAATCGCGAAGCTTAATTTTCCGAAACATATTATGTGGCTGTTGCATTATGCTATCATATAGGCTAATAAATATTATGTGATTGGGATAATTGGCTGTGCAATATACTATTTATAGTCTGAGTTATATAAAATAATTCTCTTGCCTTGTAGTGTGAACCACGATACAGGTTGGGTTGTGGTCCGGAAACAGAGGGCAAATTCACCCAGAAATGGCCCGATGTAGAGGGAAGGAGGGGAGTATGGGAGTGAGCGGCCAACAGTTATATATTCTTAGTCATTACAGGATAGTTATTAAGGTGTCAATGATATCCTGTATCCTAAATAATAATAAACCTATTTATTTTTAATATCTTTATATAGACCCAATTACACACTAGGATACCCCGTCCCTCTACCGTCTTGATTCTCTCTCTAAGTCTATGGCCACACTGAACGCGACGAGCAGGACGACTTGAGCGGGGAGGGATGAGACGACACGATAAAACACACTGAATCCTATGTAGATGGGCACAATGAATGAGCGGGGAGCTTTGTCACCCTGCTCATCCTCCACGCTAGTCGCTACGCGATGCAGGATGTTCCAAAATGTCGCGCACTGCCCGGCAACATCCCCACTCCCTAGGCAATTGCATCATCATTCAGTCGTGCTGGTATTGCTTGTTGGGGCGGTTGGGTTGTGGTAATTATGTCTAATGCACACCTTATTGGAGCCGTGTACCACAGGAGAGCTGTGTGGGGTCCAAATGATCCACCCCACAAAAATACTGGAGTGTTGAAGAAACTCTGGGAAGATATCTTCTGGTAAATTACCAATATGCTGGGAATCGAACCAGGGACTCTCAGATGAGAGCCAGGCAGCATACCACTACACCACGACCAGGTAAAAGTTAACTCACGTTGTCACAATCTTGTAACCAACGTCCCTCCGCCCCCACTGTGGGCATCAAGAGGATGAGTTAACCCCCTGGCACTCGGGCAAGTAGATGCTTTTAATCTATCCCAAACACTTACGGCAAGTCAGAATGAAGGGGGAAACCTGTACTGTACACAGGAAAAATCATCTGGTAAATTACCAATATGCTGGGAATCGAACCAGGGACTCTCAGATGAGAGCCAGGCAGCATACCACTACACCACGACCAGGTAAAAGTTAACTCACGTTGTCACAATCTTGTAACCAACGTCCCTCCGCCCCCACTGTGGGCATCAAGAGGATGAGTTAACCCCCTGGCACTCGGGCAAGTAGATGCTTTTAATCTATCCCAAGCACTTACGGCAAGTCAGAAAGAAGGGAGACACCTGTACTGTACACAGGAAAAATCATCTGGTAAATTACCAATATGCTGGGAATCGAACCAGGGACTCTCAGATGAGAGCCAGGCAGCATACCACTACACCACAACCAGGTAAAAGTTAACTCACGTTGTCACAATCTTGTAACCAACGTCCCTCCGCCCCCACTGTGGGCATCAAGAGGATGAGTTAACCCTCTGGCACTCGGGCAAGTAGATGCTTTTAATCTATCCCAAACACTTACGGCAAGTCAGAATGAAGGGGGAAACCTGTACTGTACACAGGAAAAATCATCTGGTAAATTACCAATATGCTGGGAATCGAACCAGGGACTCTCAGATGAGAGCCAGGCAGCATACCACTACACCACGACCAGGTAAAAGTTAACTCACGTTGTCACAATCTTGTAACCAACGTCCCTCCGCCCCCACTGTGGGCATCAAGAGGATGAGTTAACCCCCTGGCACTCGGGCAAGTAGATGCTTTTAATCTATCCCAAACACTTACGGCAAGTCAGAATGAAGGGGGAAACCTGTACTGTACACAGGAAAAATCATCTGGTAAATTACCAATATGCTGGGAATCGAACCAGGGACTCTCAGATGAGAGCCAGGCAGCATACCACTACACCACGACCAGGTAAAAGTTAACTCACGTTGTCAGAATCTTGTAACCAACGTCCCTCCGCCCCCACTGTGGGCATCAAGAGGATGAGTTAACCCCCTGGCACTCGGGCAAGTAGATGCTTTTAATCTATCCCAAGCACTTACGGCAAGTCAGAATGAAGGGAGAAACCTGTACTGCACACAGGAAAAATCATCTGGTAAATTACCAATATGCTGGGAATCGAACCAGGGACTCCCAGATGAGAGCCAGGCAGCATACCACTACACCACGACCAGGTAAAAGTTAACTCACGTTGTCACAATCTTGTAACCAACGTCCCTCCGCCCCCACTGTGGGCATGAAGAGGATGAGTTAACCCCCTGGCACTCGGGCAAGTAGATGCTTTTAATCTATCCCAAACACTTACGGCAAGTCAGAATGAAGGGGAAACCTGTACTGTACACAGGAAAAATCATCTGGTAAATTACCAATATGCTGGGAATCGAACCAGGGACTCTCAGATGAGAGCCAGGCAGCATACCACTACACCACGACCAGGTAAAAGTTAACTCACGTTGTCACAATCTTGTAACCAACGTCCCTCCGCCCCCACTGTGGGCATCAAGAGGATGAGTTAACCCCCTGGCACTCGGGCAAGTAGATGCTTTTAATCTATCCCAAACACTTACGGCAAGTCAGAATGAAGGGGGAAACCTGTACTGTACACAGGAAAAATCATCTGGTAAATTACCAATATGCTGGGAATCGAACCAAGGACTCTCAGATGAGAGCCAGGCAGCATACCACTACACCACGACCAGGTAAAAGTTAACTCACGTTGTCACAATCTTGTAACCAACGTCCCTCCGCCCCCACTGTGGGCATCAAGAGGATGAGTTAACCCCCTGGCACTCGGGCAAGTAGATGCTTTTAATCTATCCCAAACACTTACGGCAAGTCAGAATGAAGGGGGAAACCTGTACTGTACACAGGAAAAATCATCTGATAAATTACCAATACGCTGGGAATCGAACCAGGGACTCTCAGATGAGTGCCAGGCAGCATACCACTACACCACGACCAGGTAAAAGTTAACTCACGTTGTCACAATCTTGTAACCAACGTCCCTCCTCCCCCACTGTGGGCATCAAGAGGATGAGTTAACCCCCTGGCACTCGGGCAAGTAGATGCTTTTAATCTATCCCAAACACTTACGGCAAGTCAGAATGAAGGGGGAAATCTGTACTGTACACAGGAAAAATCATCTGGTAAATTACCAATATGCTGGGAATCGAACCAGGGACTCTCAGATGAGAGCCAGGCAGCATATCACTACACCACGACCAGGTAAAAGTTAACTCACGTTGTCACAATCTTGTAACCAACGTCCCTCCGCCCCCACTGTGGGCATCAAGAGGATGAGTTAACCCCCTGGCACTCGGGCAAGTAGATGCTTTTAATCTATCTCAAACACTGCATCTACTTGCCCGAGTGCCAGGGGGTTAACTCATCCTCTTGATGCCCACAGTGGGGGCGGAGGGACGTTGGTTACAAGATTGTGACAACGTGAGTTAACTTTTATCTGGTCGTGGTGTAGTGGTATGCTGCCTGGCTCTCATCTGAGAGTCCCTGGTTCGATTCCCAGCATATTGGTAATTTACCAGATGATTTTTCCTGTGTACAGTACAGGTTTCCCCCTTCATTCTGACTTGCCGTAAGTGTTTGGGATAGATTAAAAGCATCTACTTGCCCGAGTGCCAGGGGGTTAACTCATCCTCTTGATGCCCACAGTGGGGGCGGAGGGACGTTGGTTACAAGATTGTGACAACGTGAATTAACTTTTACCTGGTCGTGGTGTAGTGGTATGCTGCCTGGCTCTTATCTGAGAGTCCCTGGTTCGATTCCCAGCATTGGTAATTTACCAGATGATTTTTCCTGTGTACAGTACAGGTTTCCCCCTTCATTCTGACTTGCCGTAAGTGTTTGGGATAGATTAAAAGCATCTACTTGCCCGAGTGCCAGGGGGTTAACTCATCCTCTTGATGCCCACAGTGGGGGCGGAGGGACGTTGGTTACAAGATTGTGACAACGTGAGTTAACTTTTACCTGGTCGTGGTGTAGTGGTATGCTGCCTGGCTCTCATCTGAGAGTCCCTGGTTCGATTCCCAGCATATTGGTAATTTACCAGATGATTTTTCCTGTGTACAGTACAGGTTTCCCCCTTCATTCTGACTTGCCGTAAGTGTTTGGGATAGATTAAAAGCATCTACTTGCCCGAGTGCCAGGGGGTTAACTCATCCTCTTGATGCCCACAGTGGGGGCGGAGGGACGTTGGTTACAAGATTGTGACAACGTGAGTTAACTTTTACCTGGTCGTGGTGTAGTGGTATGCTGCCTGGCTCTCATCTGAGAGTCCCTGGTTCGATTCCCAGCATATTGGTAATTTACCAGATGATTTTTCCTGTGTACAGTACAGGTTTCCCCCTTCATTCTGACTTGCCGTAAGTGTTTGGGATAGATTAAAAGCATCTACTTGCCCGAGTGCCAGGGGGTTAACTCATCCTCTTGATGCCCACAGTGGGGGCGGAGGGACGTTGGTTACAAGATTGTGACAACGTGAGTTAACTTTTACCTGGTCGTGGTGTAGTGGTATGCTGCCTGGCTCTCATCTGAGAGTCCCTGGTTCGATTCCCAGCATATTGGTAATTTACCAGATGATTTTTCCTGTGTACAGTACAGGTTTCCCCTTTCATTCTGGGAAGATATCTATGAATAACTGCATACAAATGGCAAATTATAATCGCGTATTATTTTGTCATACAATTGCTTAAGTAACCTTTGTTCCACCGTTGTTATAAAACCTATCAAAGACCATTAATGTCTAAAATTCATACTAGAATTTAGTGCTCTATTCCCTTTGTTATGCCGTAGGCTTAAAAATAATCAACAGATAAGTGTATACACTAAATTATGTATGTGTATATCTATATATGTAATGAACATCGACGATTTTAATATCATTACAAAAATCTATGAAATATAATTCAGTAGATAGTGAACTGTCCAGCGAATATTTCACTAAATGCATGCGTCTGACTAGCTGTCGCCCCCGAGGTTGCCGCTTCCTATTTGGACAGGCATCGCGTTGACGCTCACCCCAACGCTCATCGCTTGACGCCACCTCCCCGCTCGTAGCGTTCGGTGTGGCTGCACCTAAAACTCCTCAGCTGGCTATCAGTACACACACACACACACATACACACACACACACACACACACACACACACACACACTAATAGTTTGTGCTAATGAGTAATGATTTTTACCTAAAATTTAATACTGTCAAAACACAAGTGCAATACATAACTACCTCACATTACGGATTATGCTAACCAGTAATCAATACTTATTTGCATAGTTTATGTTTCAGAAATAAACATGGAGGAGCCATATCCACAGTGATATTTTCGTTCAGTGGCGGATACCAATTAGAGGGCAGGTAGCCGTTGACACCTCCAATCCTCATAGCTACGGTGGTGAGTTATAGTGTCACTGCAGAGGTTCCTGTTCCTTCAGTTATGTCAATAATTAAAGTCAACATACTGATGAATAGCCATTTCTTAGGGAAAATACAAACAGCCTTTATGGAACTCCGAAAATACATTTAAGAAGGATAATGTGGGAGCTTTCCAGCTCTCACGCACCAGTTACAGTCTTCGTCCTTTGTTTCAGTATTGCCAGCCGGACAGTGTGCAATGTTAATGAAGATGCTAGTGTTAGTTCTATATGCTTATTTACATTTGGAACAACAGAAGTCAAAGCAGGGTTTCATTCAGTACACAGAATGCCAAATAGAGAATCTGTGTTTGTGTGTGTGGGTGTGGGACAATACGTGTGTTTGGGGGGTGGGGGGAGTATAGTGAGTATGAAATGTGTGTCATAATGGTAATATTGGTGTGTGCATACGTGGCTAAGGTCGTCCAAGACTGATATGTAATCTTTGCCTTTAACACTTGATGACACACACCTCAGTATTTATTTAGGTTCTATTCATAAGTTTGTAGTATGTTACATTATTATATTATCTTGATTATGTTTTTGGGGTGAAACCTGAAACTCCATATAAAGACAAACACTGAGGTATTATAATAATGTAATATTATAATAATGTAATAGTTATTCATTACATGAATAACTATTTCTTCCGGGAGAGAATAATGTTATTTTAATGTTCATTACAAAGTTACACTGTAGGAGCATCTGTTTTTAATGGTAGCTTACCGGATTCCCAGCGATCAGTTTGTTAAGTTATACTATAGCATAGATTTATGCAATATATTCGTTATATACTGTATTAGCTATGTCATGAAGGCTCACACAGTGGACGTTCACGTAAACTGCATCGAAAAGGCAGCAAGTTCAATGTTTAACAGTTTGCGAAGTTCACGTATTTTTTGGTGCGGTTATAAATCAAGTTGTCCTTTACTGGCCAATGTAATTCCTTATAAAATGAGAATGGTCAAGTGTAAAACCAATATACCCTATGTAGTATTGTAGTTTAAAAATGATCACAGATAATAATATATGATTACTGCATGACCCTCCCGAATGACCACACCCAGAATCTTTGTTTTATTTTTTTTTAATGTTGGGCCACTTGGAACGAAGATGAATAAATGACGCGATAGCCCACGTGGATTTATTGAATACAACCTATCCAGTATGAAGTTTCTTGATTAATAAGATATGTGGGAGTATGATTATCAAGTAAAAGTGAGCATCTACACACACACACACACACACACACAAAGTAAAAAAATGTATATCTATCTATCTATGTGTGTGTGTGTGTGTGTGTGTGTGTGTGTGTGTATGATGGTGAGTTGTAAGAATTATGGTAAACAGACAGGTTGAGGAAAAACGTACTGGGGAGTGTGGAAGAGCAGTAGGTAGATAAAGGCCAAAATATAGAGATGTGTTCATGGGCGTCCGGAAAGGGGGGGGGGCAAGGAGGGGGCAGTTGCCCCCCTTGGAATTCGACGGCTTCAATTGTTGTTCAAGGATGACTGAGTGATTTGAGTCGATACATACATTCTGTCACTATGCATTTGATGTAAGTCATGTAACTCATGTAAGTATATGCCTATGTGGAGTGAGTGTATTCTGATATATTGTAACCGCACATATACAGTCTGTATAATTTTTTTTGCCCCCCTTACAAAAAATCCTGCGGACGTCCCTGGATGTGTTGATCGTATTCCTGACACTTCTTCATATGACTGTTACCAGGTATTTTGTATCCATAAAATTAAATGATAGGGAAAAGCTTTCTGGAGGCGACGGAACTCTAATGCATATGGATAAATTTCCTGACGATATGTATAACAAACATATTTTTTTACTGCACCAGTAAACAATTTTAATACTATTTAAAGAAGCATATAGAGATCATAGTAATAATACGTCTAGATGAACGCATATTACCAACACTTGCACCACTATTTATTAAGCCTTACAATCCCCATAAAATACACCAAAAAAATAGTGGATAATGAACCATAACATGAAAAACGGTGGCTTTTCCCGAAGCGTCAAAGATATTAGAAATGAAACTATATGAGCGATGTGTAAATATTCTATTCACGTGCAGTTACGACCGTAGGAACATCTACGATGAGGCCAGAAGTGGACACGTCACCGTCAATGTCTTGGGGTGGGTGTGCATCCACGGCATGGGTGATGTCACAAGGATAAAGTGACCAGATTCCCGCTTTTAGGCGGGACAGTCCAGCTTTTTTTACGTCTGTCCCGCTTTTTAAATTGTGACTAAAATGTCCCGCTTTTTGAACAAATAATCTTAAATGTCCCGCTTATAGAACATTACTATTACATTAGATATATAATGACCTTCTTTTATGAAATTATGATGAGTTTGTAGAATTATGCATAATCCAAACCAAATGAAATACCAAATTGTTAATATATGTAATACTCACTAACTGGTAACTTTGGTCGGCCCATTCACCGTACCGTACGGTATGTTCGCATTGTTCGTTTGAGACATTAGTGTTTGATTATATATATATATATTAGTGTTTGATTATATATATATATATATATATATATATATATATATATATATATATATATATATATATATATATATATATATATATATATCCACACGTGATAATGTCCCGCTTTTAGCTCCAGCAAATCTGGTCACCTTACACAAGGATAAAAGGGAGTTTCACTGCTAAAAAATATATTGAAATTTTGCAGGACTTTTTCCTACCCTCAGTTCAGGAGCGGAACTATGCGTTTCCTCTCGGCCCTATAATTTTCGTTCAGGACCGCTGCCCCATCTACACGGCGAGAAGAGTCTCGGAATGGTTTGGAGGTCGAGAGAACTTGTAGCTGCACGACTAGCTCAGTAAGGAAGCAGACATGAACCTCATCGAAAATGTATGGGGGAATATGGTTAACTGTTGGGAGCCTGAGGGTGAACGGACACCAGATAAACTACTGGCCCACATCCATGCCTAGTAGGAACAGTTCAGAAGCCAGCAACAGCTCGTATGGAACCATGTCGCCTCTGTACAAACAGACTGCGAGAGGTGATCGAGAAGGAGGATGGGTTGACTTGAGCCTAATGAATGAGTTCCATACAAATTTTATTTTTTTATTATTATCCTCTGATTATAATTGATATTATTCAATGCAGTATAACAATCTAACAATAACTTTAATAACTTACTGTAACTTACCTGACAATATAACCGATACGACACTGTCTCATATATTTTGCTTACTGACATGATTTTTATTACGGGGCACTTATACAGGAATTAGTGACGTTAATGTGCATTTCTAAACGCAACTTTCCTGTTACAATAGCAATTTTTTTTCCATTTAATTATGATGCTTTCTTGACTGGCACCATCACAACTCTCTAGACATTTTGCCAACTCACTAGACATCTTGCCACCTGTTGACATGCCTAAGGTGCTGTTTTCCAATCGCGATAAAGATTTTAAAAAATTACTCAGGAATAAGTTGGTCAGTGTGTGATCAATAACAAATACCGGTAAACTACTAACAACTGCGCTTGCTGTCTGTTCGATGTAGTTTTAAGTGAACGTCAATCATGACATCACTTATAATATAACCCATATTACTTAACTCGAAGCTACAGTATAACGAAACATACTGATCAAAGGAAATCCGATAACATAAGCTTAAGAAACGCTGCACCTACAACGTATTTAAATAGGTATTATAATACGGTAATATTTCATCCTGAAAGATTGTTGTTCATGTATTTTGCCACACATAATGCATTTTTTTTAATATTTCAGTGTTTGTCTTTATATGGTGTTTCAGGTTTCACCCCAAAACATAATCATAATAATATAATAATGTAACATGCTGCAAACTTATGAATAGAACCTAAATAAATACAGAGGTGTCATCAAATTTTAAAGGCAAAGATTACATATCAGTCTCGGACGTCCTTCGCCACGTATGCACACACCAATATTACCATTATGACACACATTTCATACTCACTATACTCCCCCCACCCCCCACCACACGTATTGTCCCACACCCACCCACATGCACACACACAGATACTGTATTTGGCATTCTGTGTACTGAATGAAATCCTGCTTTGAATTCTGTTGTTCCAAATGTAAGTAAGCGTATACAGTAGAACTAACATTAATAGCATGTTCATTAACACTGCACACTGTCCGGCTGGTAATACTGAAACAAAGGACGAAGGCTGTGACTGGTGCGTGAGAGCTGGATAGCTCCCACAATATGCTTCATAAATGTATTTTCAGAGTTCCATATAGGCTGTTTGTATTTTTCATAAGAAATGGCTGTTCATCAGTATGTTAACTTTAATTATTGACATAACTGAAGGAACAGGAACCTCTACAGTGACACTACAACTCACCACCGTAGCTATGAGGATTGGAGGTGTCAACGGCCACCTCCCCTCTAACTGGTATCCACCACTGAACGAAAATATCACTGTGGGTATGGCTACTCCATGACTATTTCTGAAACATAAACTATGCAAATAAGTATTGATTACTGGTTAACGTAATCCGTAATGTGAGGTGGTTATGTATTGCACTTGTATTTTGACACTATTAAATTTTAGGTAAACATACTAAATGCAACGTCATTGCTCATTAGCACAAAGTGGTAGTGTTCTTACCTAATTGTTCTTACCTAATTGTATATTTACAGGAATGAGTCAAGCTCGTACTGTCCCGTGTCTTAAACCATATTTATCGTACATATCCTTGAATTTGTAAATTGTTTTGGCACACACTATTTCATTCGGTAGTGCATTCCATTGATCAATTGCTCTGTTTGGGAAACTGAATTTCCTTACGTCTTTATCACCTCTCTTCTTATGCAGTTTTTTGCAGTGTCCTCTTGCTGATGCATCCCCATATGTTAAGTAATCATTTATGTCTATTTTATCCTTCCCTGATGTGCATTTATATAGCATTATCATGTCACCTCTTTTCCTTCTCTCCTATAGTGTTGGTAGATTCAGTTTATTTAGTCTTTCTTCGTAGCTTAGGTTCCTTAAGCTTGGTATCCATCTTGTACCGGCCCTTTGAACTTTTTCAATCTTGTCTATGCGTTTTTTGAGATGAGGACTCCAGACTACCGATGCATACTCCAGGGTTGGTCTGATGGATGATGTTATTATCCTTCTTAGCATGTCTTCATTTATGTATATGAATGTTATTCTCATATTTGCAAGCAGTGTATACATGTTCCGTACCTTCTCGCTGATGTGGTCAGCCGGAGATAGTCTGTTATTGATAATCACACGTAGGTCCTTCTCTCTTTCTGATGTGTATAGGGTCTTATTTCCTAACGTATAATCCCAATCAGGTCTTTTTCCACTTTTACCAAACTTGATTACATGACACTTTTCCACACTGACTTCCATTTGCCATGTATTACTCCATTCATGAAGTTTATTTAATTCTTCTTGTAGCTCTTTACAAGAGTCTGTGTTAGTAATTCTCCTTTGTATTTTTTGCATCATCTGCAAACATATTCAGATAGCTCTCATTTCCAGTGTTGCTGTTTATATCATTTATATACACTAAAAACATGATTGGTGCCAGCACTGAACCCTGTGGTACTCCACTAGTCACTTCTTTCCATGATGAGTAGTTTCCCCTTAGTACTGTTCTCATTTCTCTTTTTATGAGAAAATTTTGCATCCAACAAAACAGTTTGCCTCGAATTCCTCCTTGATGGTACAGTTTCCATAAAAGTCTTTGGTGTGGTACTGTGTCAAATGCTTTCTTGAAATCTAAATAGATACTGTCCACCCATCCTTCTCTTTCCTGTATTGTGTTTGTTACTCTGTCATAGTAGCTCAACAGATTAGTAACACATGATTTTCCTTTTCTGAAACCAAACTGTCTTTCTGTTATGTTCTAGATGATTTACCCAAGCTTTTCTTATAAGCTTTTCTAATACCTTGCTTACAACACTGGTCAGCGATACTGGTCGGTAGTTGAGTGGATTTTGTCTATTTCCTTTCTTGAATAAGGGGACAATATTTGCTTTCTTCTAAACATCAGGTAGTTTACCTTGACTCAAGGATTTCTTGAAAATTAAAAATAATGGTTTACTTAACTCCTTTGCACATTCTCGTAGTACCCAACATGAAATTTCATCAGGACCACTTGCTTTTCCTCTGTCTAATCTACTTAACTCCTCCTGTATTACTTTTTCTGATATTTGTATATCTGGTAGTATGTGTGGGCATGCATGTTCCACATAGTCCCTCTCAAAAATTTTTTCTTCTGTAAAAACTAATTGGAAATTCTTATTTAGTGCTTCACCAATATCTTTCTCTTGTGTATAGGTGATTCCATCGTCCGTAATGGATTGTATTATATCTTTTACTTTGGTTTTGCTTCTGATGTAGCTGTAACATAGCTTTGGTTGATCACTACTTTTATTTATTATATCCTCCTCAAACTGTTTTTGGGCTTCCCTCCTTATTCTTGTATAATCGTTTCTTGCCTGTTTGTAATTATTATACGCCCTTTCACTATTGTGTCTTCTGTATCTATTCCACAACAAATCTCTTCTTTCTTTTGATTTTTTACATTCTGTATTGAACCATTTCTGTATTTTCTTATCTGCTTCTTTGTGCTGTGGGATATACTTCTGGACTCCTATTTCATAAAATTCACAGAATTTTTTATACACAGCATTTAAATCTTGTCCTCTAAGCTCATTTTCCCAATCAACTTCTAAGAAATACTTCTTTAGGTCTTGATAATTTCCCTTTTTATAGTTTAGGCTCTTTTTGTAACTTTCATTGCTGTTAACTATGTCATATGCTATCCTAAATTTGTAATTTAGTACTGCATGATCGCTTTTGCCGAGTGGAGGGTGATATATTAAACTGTCAATATCATTTTCTTGCCTAGTAAATATTAGATCTAGCACTGAAGGTACATCGAGTCCTCTTTTTCTGGTGGGTTCCCTCACATGTTGCGTTAGGAAAAACTCTTGCACGAGATCCAGAAGCTTTTTTTCCCAACAGCTTTCTTGGCTAATTATATCTAGAGTATTCCAATTTATATTTGTATTAAAATCTCCAGTTAGTATAATTCTTTCCGATTTTTCTTCCATTTTATGTAGTAATGATCTTAAACTCTGAATTGTACTCTCTGCCAGGTCCTCATATTCGTCTCTTTCCCATGTGTTTGATCTGGGTGGCATGTACAAATTAGCTACAATTACTTTACCTTCAGATGTGTTGATCTCTACTGCAATCAGTTCTACTTGTGATGGTATATCTAGTTTTATTTCATTGACTTTTAGATTTTTCTTAGTTAATATTATAATTCCTCCTCCTTTTTTAAATTTCTGTCCCTTCTCCATATATTGTATTCCTCTGAGTTTAGTATGTCATTGGATATCCTTGGTGTTAATTTTGTTTCAGTTAGGCATATTATATGTGGTTCATTTTCTCTGACATAATCATTCATCTCTAGTAATTTAGATACCATTCCATTCACATTTGAGTACATCAACTTTATCATCTTCTTTATATACTTGTCATGACATGGTTCTACTAACTTCCTCCTTTTTATTCCCTCCTGTTTGTGTACCACTTTCGTAACTGCAATCCTATTACTTTCTAAAAAATGTGTTCTTCTCCTCTTCTGATCTTCCCTCATTTTTTGTTTTTGCTTCCTCCCTCTTCTCTTTCAGTAGTTCCAGTTCCTCTTGTCTTAGGCATCTTTTTATCCATACATTTTTGAACTCCTCTTTTTCCATAATATTCTTTGCATTTTTAGTATCTCCTCCACAGTGTTTACACTCTGGAAAGTCACCTTTGGAGGTCTTGTCTTGCTTTTATCGTATTTCCCTAACCTTTTGTGTTCCTCTATATCTTTACTACAGATTTCCTCTGATACTTCTTTCAGTAAGCTCATTACATTTGCCATCTCCTTTTTGTCTCTTGTGATCTTGTTTTTTACTTCTTCCTCTTCTATACCAGTGATTACTGTAGATTTGTTTATATCTACTGAATCTCTGACTAACTTTGGATTGTTTTGGATTATTCTTTTCACTTCATTTTTAATGCTTTTTTCCTCTACCCTTGTTTCTAAGTCTTTCTTTACTTTCACCATTTCAGCATACGTGGTTTCCACATCATTTTTGTAGCTTTGCACAGCTTCCTTCACCTATGTTATCTTCTCCTCAATATCACTGCTCTGGTCTATCAGACTGCTTACTTGCCTAATTGTCTCTGTATCATTTTTGAACTCTTCCATAACACTCTCGTGATTGACTACTGTACTTGCCATTTCATTCATTTTCTTCCTAAGTGTACTCAATTCCACTGTTACTTCACTGATGGTTGTGTCTTTCTTGTTGGCCTCCCTTCCTAGTTTTTCTATTTCTTCCTTTTGCAAGTGCATCTGCTTCTTTATTTCATTAATTTCATTTTTGAAAGCCATCTCCAGTTTGTGTACACATTCAACCAGTCTATTGTGAGTCTCCACTTCAACCAGTTCTTGGTAGAAATCATCATCTTCCTTTCTACCTTTATCCCTTTTCTTTTCCAAATTTGCTTTGTATGTGTGTGTGTGTGTGTGTGTGTGGACTGATAGCCAGCTGAGGAGTTTTAGAGAAGGAGAGAGAGAGAGAGAGAGAATCGAGCGGTAGAGCAGGCTGCATGTTTTCTGTTAACGAGGGAGGGAGTATCCTAGTGTGTAATCGGGTCTATATACAGATAATAAAAATAGATTTATTATTATTTAGGATACAGGATATCATTGACGCCTTAATAATTATACTGTAATGACTAAGAATATGTAACTGTTGGCCGCTCACTCCCATACTCCCCCCTTCCCCCTACATCGGGCCATTTCTGGGTGAACTTGCCCTCTGTTTCCGAACCACAGCCCAACCTGTATCGTGGTTCACACTACAAGACAAGAGAATTATTTTATATAACTCAGTCTATAAACAGTATAGTGCACAGCAAATTATCCCAATCACATAATATTTATTAGACTATATCACAACATAATACAATGGCCACATAATGTAATTCGGAGGATGAAGCTTCGCGATTCGAAAAATTGTCGGGCATGTACACACACACACACACACACACACACACACACACACACGGGCGAGCACTGTTGCCACGTTAGCCAAATCCAGCAACCAGGTGGTCCAGTCGGAAATCTTGCCGAGTGTACTTTTTGCAAATCTCAGTATGAAGACTGTTGTTGAACTGTGAACGATTATCAGCAATTATTGTCTATTATGTATTAAATGGAATAATAACATGATTAATGAAGACACGTGGGACACTCTAAGCAGCCAAATTTTGATGAGACAAGGGACACTGTAACGTGAGAAATGGCCAACAGCCACACATATGTACTCTACACCTGACTCATGGATGGGATGGAACCGAATAATGCAGAAGTGGAGCATGTGATCCAGGTGACTCTTTATGATGATTACAGGAAACAGAAATCACACTGAACGTTCATATCCTTTATCGTTCTTGGTCAGATCTTTCCCAGGATGGCATGCATGGAGTGTGTCATTTTGTAACAAGTGTAGAGAGATGGTACAGGTACAGTCAGGGAAAGTTTCGCATTACCCACCTCTCGAAGCACTGGTGTGAGACAGGTGAATGTGAAGCGGCAGTCATACCTCCCGTGTCTGGTAACTGTGAGTGTGAGGGAGGGGGAGGGGGAGGCGGAGGATTGGGGTCAGAGGAGGGTTTAGTGACAGGTTGGGAATCACGTGTAGGTCTGCAATGTATGACTTCGACGGTGTGTTTGAGTAACTTTGGTAAGGATAGATGGCAGTATGATGCTAGCATTTTATGAGCATAATTCCGTGGATGTCTGTAGAGTTAGTGTTGTCAGGAAAGTTATGGAAGAGTGCTGGGTTCCGACAAAGGTTTGAATGCATTCATTCCCTCTCGACTTTAACATGAGACGTTTCCCCAGGAGATATTCATAACATTATAATATATATTTATATTTTGTGTTGAAAACAAAACATCTCTCTCTCTCTCTCTCTCTCTCTCTCTCTAAATTCATATTTCTTTATTTATCGTGTCATTCAACTGCAAACATTCGCCTGTAAACTTTTCCGTTATTATTCTGTGAATTACTCATCTCGAGCTTAGAGTCTAGGGTAGTGTGTACTACTACTACTACTACTACTAAATCTATACAAGCGATTAACAGGTTTTTCATTTTCCTTTAGAAAAAATGACATGGGAAGTCCTAATTATAAGATCAGTCTCTGTAACTATCATTCCTATCGATCATTACAACATGAAGGCAGGATCTTCGCCACCAGAGGGCCGAACTTATACTAATCATTGCTGTGTGCGGCTCATATTCCTGTTTTTTCCGCTGGTGCTTGCCTTTCAACACCCTGCTGTAGTTGCAGGGAGCAATATAAAGGTCTAGTGCTTACTTCACCGTTGGTTGAGTTTTTCTGGTGTTTGGACTTAGCATGTAGTTTGGGGGGAAAATTCAGTACGGCAGACGGGGGCCCCCCTGGTCGGGTTTTCTCGTTTCTGCACATGCACAGTATGATCTGTGTGACGTCATGGACAAGTCAGTCCATTTCACCTGCTACCATTGGTCTGTTCTGTCATGCTGGTGACGCTGACGTCCTGCTCACCCTGCTACCTGCCTAGGTGTGCAGCATGGAGTACTCGGACCCTGCCACCCTCGAGGACCTTGAAGCTGACCTGGTGTTGAGTGACAAGGATGAAATGACTCCGAGTGACTGGCCACAGCTACCACTAAGTAGAAGCAATCTCTCGCTAGCTGGGGAAGTAGCTACGGAACCAACACTATCTGTACGTGCCGCACCTCACCTCATCGGCCAGGCACCTTCCTCTCCCAAGCATCCCGTGCATAACACCTCGGACAGCAACAGTGAGCCTTCATCCCCTGCTACCAAATCCTCCAAGTGGCAGGAGTCTTCTGATCCTCTGCAGAGGACAACCGCCCTTAGATCAAACACTACTCACCTCCCGCAGCTTGTTCAATCCCCCCAAGTTTCGCCGTTGCTTCCTGCCTCTACGCCTCCAGCATTCATGCCCAGGGCTGACCACATCAAACTTTTATTCAAAGACAACCCAACTGTGGACATCAAACTTCGATGGTTGTCTGAGGTCAACCGTGCTTTTCACCTTGACCACACCCTAGCAGAGGTCAAGATGTCTGCAATCACTTCCCGTTTTGTCTACATCTCCAGACGTCGCAGGGTCATTGTAGATAGCGTAACTAAAGGAAGGTTCCTATACCTTTCTTGGGAAATTCAGGACTCACCTGAGAGGCCCCATAAGTTTCCTACTTACCTCCTTACACGTTATCCTGTATGCACTGATCCCAACTTGGCCAAGGAGCTGCCAGGTATCTACTCAGCCTGACGTTTCCACCAGAATGGCACTCCTATCAACTGGCTGGTAGTCACCTGGAGCCTTCCTCACCCGCCACCACCAATGGTCACCTTCAGCTTCCTTCCCTGCCTCCCATCTTGTGAGTTTCGCAAGATGAAGGACGAGCAACCGTGGTGCTTTCAATGCTGGGGCATTGGTCACAACTCCTGGTATTGCTCTGTGCCAGAGCGGTGTGCATGGCACTCTGGCCAACACGACTCTCGGATGTGTCCTCACTGACCCCCTCCACCTGCTTCTGATACAGTCTCAATGCAACTCAACCTGCCACCTCCAAATACCTTGCACTGGAAATGTCCCTGATGTCATCAAGAAGGGGTTAACTTTTGGCTTGGCTGCACTAGACACCGGGCTAACCTTGCCCCTGTTGCTAAGGGTGGGGGTCCACTAGCGTCACCACCACCACCACTCTGCACTGCCGCTCCCTTTGCCTCCATTGTCAGTTTGGACTCAGCTGCAGTCACTGAACTTCGCGATGCTGTTGCCACTCTCAGGACTCGGATTAGCTCACTTACGGCACATTTCGATGCAGTAGAAGCCCGCATTGATGGCTTAGTTAGCAAGCAAGCCACACTTGAGACAGCATTAAATTCACTGGTTGAATCACAGCAAGTCATTATTATGACTCACCACCCTTACGGAGAAGCTGGACTCCATTGTCACTCCCATTGGACGACTGAATGCTCCCCTCAGGGAGTCTTCCCCTCGTGGCACGCTGCATAGCACTTCTCATGCCACCACCACTTCCTCATCTGGCCCTCTGAAACGTCATGGCAAAGTTTGGTAACATGGCACAACTGCATGTCATCTCTTGGAACGCCTGTGATGTTACTAACTGGTCTAAACTTACTGCTCTCAAAGGACATGTATACAGTTGCCACCCGGATATCATTTTCATTCAGGAATCATTTGTTGGTCATGCACTATTCGGGGTAGAGGCACCCACTCTCAGTGGTTATGTTTCTTACGTCTATTGAGTTAGGAATGGACTTGTCACGTATGTCCACTCCTCCTTCCAGCACCGTTTCCTCCAAAGCTATGTAGACAACGAGACAACCTTCCAGCTTCTTCAGGTCACCATTGGAAGCGGCACAATTCGGTTGTGCAACATGTGCTCTGCGCCAGGCAGGTTGAATACTGCTGCTCTCTCAGCTCCCACTATCCGTGGCATGATATACATGGGGGATTATAATGCCCGACATCCTGCTTTGGGGGACCTTTCTGCCATGGTTAACCGTAACGGGACTAAACTTCTTGAGTATCTTTGTTGTAATCAGCTCACCCACTGGGATACCGGTGGGGCCACACACTCTCGAGGAGGCACAGTACATCACGTTCTTATATCCGGCCTTGTGGTGTCCCGGGTCAGGTGTTCAATTGTCCCTGCGCTCTTCTCTGATCACATTGCTCTCAGCCTTCATTATTCCCTCCTGCTACACCTGCTCCTGTACACAGACAAACTCGCATTGCAATCCCACCCAAGTACTGCCCTACATACATCTCCTATATGACCTTCTTCGCATGTTTGACCTGAAAAGTTGTATTCATCACTTGTCATGTCAGCAGGGCACACATTACGCGCCATCATGATGCCCACACCTGGACACTGGATAATCGCATAGCTTAGGCAGAGAGGAAGGCGGTGGAAGACGGTTTTGTCTTTCAAAGATGACCTTCCCCCGAGTGTCTCCATTGGTATCGATTGTCGAGGGATCATCTAGTTGCTCTCCAGTACTGTGTTTATACCGATTCATGGCATAAACTTACCATTAGCATCAACTATCAAAAGACCGTTGGTTCCATGTGGTGCCTTATCAACAAGGTTGTCAAGAAAAAGCCCCCTAGTGTCCTCCACCACAGTCCAGCACAGTACACACAGGATCTTATAGATGCCTGGTCTGCACAGCCACGGGCTGGCGCCCTTCCTGCACACATACAGGACGTGCTCTTCACCCAGAAAAACTTTCATGCACTTCGTCTCTGCCACTTTACTAAGGGCAGACAATAAGAATGGTGTGGCTATAACTAACAATGAAACGCGTTGGGCCCTCGCCAGTGGTAGGGTAATGGCTCCAGGTGATGATGGCATCACTTTTTCTGTCCTCCGTGTCCTCCTGAAAGTTCCTGGTAATCCCCTTCTCCGGCTGTTCAACCTTTGCATCCGTCTGGGATACATGCCACAAGCCTGGAACCGCAGTACAATCGTGCCTATTCCTACACCTGGCACTGATAAATTCCGACCTGTTTCCCTCACCTCCTGCTTCAGTAAAGTACTAGAACGCATCCTTCTTACCAGACTCTTGTTTAGGCTGCAGGACAAACTCTCACCCCGACTGTATGGCTTTTTACCACAGCGAGGGACACATCACTGCCTTATGGAGCTATACACCCTCCTATCCTCCACCAGTGTAGTGGCCTACATTGATTTAAAGAGTGCATTTGATGTCGCCAACAGATACATCATCCTCGACCGGCTAGTGGATTTTGGGGTTAAAGGAAACCTGCTGTGATGAATACATGGTTATCTGTCTAATAGGTCCTCTCGTGTTCTTTTTAAGGGTGCATACAGCACTGCTAAGGATTTCGAGCTTGGTACGCCACAAGGTGGTGTCGTTAGTCCTTTTTTGTTTAATATCCTCATTCATCGTCTACTCACCCTCCTTCCTGACGTCCCTGGAACCGTGATACTTGCTACGCTGATGACATCTGCATTCATTCAAATTCCCCTGCAGATCTGGAACGTTTCCTTCACTTGTTTCCCGAGTCGGCTTCCAAATGTGGTCTCATTATCTCTCCAGAAAAGAGTAGAATCTTCATTTCCCGTCCAGCAAGAACACTGCCTGTATTCTCTGTCGGGGATTGTGTTATCCCTCTGTGCACACAGTACCTTTATCTGGGGGTGCCTGTATGGATTTCTCCCTCCATTCCTGCAAGACAACGCATGCATCCGATTGTTCAGGATCTGCTGACCTGGTTACACCAGCGCCTAAAACCTCCCAAACAGCTCACTAATTATGCTGCTAGGGTGTCTATTCCTTCAGCATGAACCATATACGTAGCGTTCATTTGATCAGTTGTTGATTATCTCTCCCCTGCTCTTTGTCAACTTTCCAGAACAGCCTTACAACCTCTTGAGAAGTTCCAAAATGCAGTAATGAGACTCATCCTGGGCTGCCCTGGCTCAACCAGAATTGTCAACATGCAACTTGAACTCAACCTTCCACCTCTTGTTGAGAGAATATACTCAGTGGTTACATACTTCAGCATTAAGTGCCTAGTGCCTGTATTATCCTCACCTTTCTCCCCACTACTCTCACATCATTCGGACTTTCCTGGATCCCAATGCACCAAGGCCTCTGCTTCGCAGTGGTGGCCGCACACTAGTTAATACTGTTTGTGCAAACGTCCGATGGCTAAACATCAACGTACCTGTGCTTGCTGAGGAGGTGGACTATGGCGTTCCACCTTGGCAGACCTCTGTGCCTGCTATCTCATACACTCCGGCCTCCAAGACTGACCGGCCTCAGTTTCAGAAACAGCTAGCTTTGGAGACCATCACCAGGCTGTCATCTTCCCTCCCTTCAGCCCACCATATCTACACTGATGGCTCCCTGCAGGATGATGGCAGTGCTGGCTGTGCTGTATTTTCCCCAAGACTGGACCCACCTCAAGGGGGCTGGTTGGGCCGTTGACTGCCAATCGCATCGAGCTCTACGTATTGTGAACTATATGGGCTCCTGGATGCAGTTACTTTATGAATACGGATGAACAACACCAGCTTGATCATCTGTGACTCACAGCCAGTCCTCCATGCCCTCTCCTCTCCCAGGCCTGCATACCAACACCTCGTTACACAGATACTCTGTCAATTGGCTACTGCCCGCGATCGTTTGCTGTTGGTGCACTTTCTGTGGATTCCCTCTCATATTTGTCTCACAGCCAACAACACCGCTGACCTCCTTCCAAGGACTGCCTGTGGACTGGATCTGGCTGCTGTGGATGCTACTTAAGTCTCCCCCCATTTGCTACAAGAGATAATACACAGAGCAGCCCGCTTCCCTATTCTGCACCGTAGAAATGCTGAGAGGGCTCAGTGCATCCATCCAACATAATGACCACTTTCTCTCTCGTCACCATAGATATCATAGCAGTGTTCTTATGGTTCATCGACATAATGTGGTGTGTGCGTGCCCCAGACTGGGCTACCAACCTGTGTGGCAGGTGGCTGGAGCAGGCAATGCACCTCATTTCTCCTACTGTAAGCTGTGTGATGCACCCAGTGTCAACAACCTTGACCATTATTGCCTGCAATATCCACTTGCCTCTGATTTAATACCTCACAGACTCACATTAGTGGACACTTGTAAACATTTCTTGGAAGATGATAACCTACTGTAGATGTTATTCTCATGCTTCATCCACATTTTGTTGGGTGTTAACTTGTTATAGCTAGACAGCGTGTCTTGCGTGGCACGAGTTCCCCTGTACTCACATCACATATGGCCGCATGGCACTGTACTAGGTTTGTTGCCTTCGGGGGTAATAAATTAATCAAATCAAATCTAATCAACACGAAGGCATTGAATCATAACTTGACAGTAAACATGTATTGATACTGCGACGTGAGCAACTCTCCAAACCCACCCACCCCCGGCCACTCTCCCTTCAACTCATAGTTGCCAGACAAATGTGGTCTGGCTGCTGCTTCGTGACTTTTCGTTGACCATCAGTGCTCCGAACAGTGGGTAATGCGGAACTTTCCCTGACTATACATATGGTGAAACAAACTCAGTGTGGAGCTTCTTGATTTTCAGAGCCATACAGTACAGTTCTGGTGATCGTTTTGACTGCCAGTGCCTGAGAGAGAAAGCTAGTGTGCTTAGTTGACGAATATTTTCAGTCAGCCACAACACAATTCCCATCAGTAACACAGTGCATTTCTACAACTACATTATGCAAATAGTTACACATTATGGCACACACACACACACACACACACACACACACACACACACACACACACACCACCACCACCACCATTAATGATGTTCTTCATTACCAGGCTAGTTAAATATCTAGTGAATCATTTAAATGGCAAGTAAAAAGTACCAACTGTTTTTGGCTGGTGTGTGTGTGTGTGTGTGTGTGTGTGTGTGTGTGTGTGTGTGTGTGTGTGTGTGTGTGTGTGTGTGTGTGTGTGTGTGTGTGTGTGTGTGTGTGTGTGTGTGTGTGTGTGTGTGTGTGTGTGTGTGTGTGTGCGCGTGTGTGTGTGTGTGTGTGTCTGTGTCTGTGTGTGTGTGTGTCAGTAATGTCCAAAAAAAATGTATTTTAAGTATTTTTCCAACATCTATATACCATCCCCCTTTGCTGAACTTTTTCAGTGTCTCAGTTACACAGAGAGTAGGCCAGCATGCTCTCCAGTACAAATTTCTCTACCTATCTACACCAAACTACATGAACAGTACACACTACACTTCCTTTTCCAAAACCCAAAAAATTATGGCGTCTCATCATCAAGCCTCCGAGTCCCCAGGGGGGGGGGCCATAAATGCCCGCACCATCCGCCCCTCTCCCGGTGATGACTTGAGGTGCCTGGAACCACTGTCTGACTCTCTTCTTCTTCATTTCTGCAACATTCGCGGCCTTTCCTCTAACTTTCGCTCTTTTGAGCACCACCTCTCCTCCTCTAAACCTCACCTTCTTTTTCCAACTGAGACTCAGCTGTCTGAGGCAACTAACAAACCCTTTTCTGTATCCTCCTACTTTCTCTATACTCATTTCAAAGCCAAAGGTGGCTGTTGTGTATATATACGCAACGACTTATCTTGCTTTCGTGTTCCTGAACTCGATTCTTCTGAATTCTCTACACTCTGGCTTTGGCTTTCCTGTCATTCTCTGACTAAATATATCTGTGCTGTTTACTTATCCCCTAATTCTACTGACTATCAAAAATTCTTTGACTATCTTACTTCTACGATGGAACACATTCTATCCATTTCTCCTTTCTCTGAAATCTCCATTCTAGGAGATTTCAATGTTCACCACCACCTTTGGCTCTCCTCTCCTTTCACTGATCCACCTGGTGAACAAGCCTACATCTTTTCTATCCTTAATGACCTAGAGGAGCTTGTACAGCACCCTACCTGTATCCGTGACCACCTTGGAGAGAGCTCCAACATACTTGCCCTCTTCCTCACAACTAATCCTTCTGCTTACTCTGTTAATCTTTTCTCTCCATTGGGCTCCTCCGATCACAACCTTATCACCTTAACCTGTCCTATCACTCCGGTACGGCCTGTGGACCCTCCAGGGAAACGTCGTCTGTGGCATTTTGGAGCCACGGACTGGGAGGCCCTCAGGCAGTATTTCTTTGATTTTCCCTGGAATGATTATTGCTTCCATGGCCGTGAGCCATCTGAGTGTGCATTGCGCATTACGGAGGTTATTCTCTCGGGCATGGAAGCATACATTCCTTTCTCATATCCTTTGACTAACAAGAAAGCCTTGGTTTAATCACGCTTGTTCTAATGCTGTCCACAACAAGGAGAGGGCCTACAAAAGGTACCAGATCCAACCGACCCCTGAATCACATCATCTTTACATTTCTGCCCGGAATCGTGCTAAGTCTGTTCTTCACTCTGCTAAAAATAATTTCATCCGTACTAAATGCTCTCAACTCTCTAACTCGAATTCTTCCCGCTCCTTCTGGCACCTTGCCAGAAACCTTTCTAACAACTTTACTTCATCATCCTTCCCTCCTCTTTTCTACTCTGATGGTTCTGTAGCTATTTCTTCTACTGATAAAGCAGATCTCTTTGCACAGACTATCTCCTCCAATTCCACCTTAGATGATTCTGGTGCTGTTCCTCCATCACTTCCCCCCTCTGACTTCCTCATGGCTGACATTAAAATTTCTTCACCTGATGTATTTTCTGCCATCACTGGCCTCAGTACTAACAAGGCATATGGGCCTGATGGGGTCCCTCCTGTTGTTCCCAAGAACTGTGCTTCTCTGCTTACACCCTGCCTAGGCAAACTCTTTCGCCTTTGTCTGTCAACTTGTCCCTTTCCTTCCTGCTGGAAGTTTGGTCTCATTCAACTAGTCCCAAAGAAGGGTGACCACTCCCAACCCTCCAACTATCGTCCAATTGCTTTAACATCCTGTATTTCAAAAGTTTTCGAGTCAATTCTCAATAGAAAAATTTTAAGGCATCTTTCCTATCACAACCTTCTTTCTGATCGTCAGTACGGGTTCCGTCAGGGACGCTCCACTGGCGATCTTCTCACCTACCTTTCAGACTCCTGGTCATCCTCCTTTCGGGACTTTGCCGAAAGCTTTGCCACTGCACTTGACATCTCAAAGGCTTTCGATCGAGTCTGGCATAAATCTTTAATTTCCAAACTGCCCTCCTACGGTTTCTATCCTTCTATCTGTGCCTTCATCGCTAGCTTCCTTTCTGGTCGTTCTATAGCCGCTGTTGTAGACGGCCATCGTTCTTCTCCTAGATCAATGAACAGTGGTGTTCCTCAGGGCTCTGTCCTATCACCAACTCTTTTCCTTTTATTCATCAATGATCTTCTAAGCTGTACATCTAACCCTATCCACTCATACGCTGATGACTCCACCCTTCACCTTTCCATTCGGTTCCCGCAACGCCCATCTCAACAGTTACTTTAACAAACAAGGGATGAGGCTATGGCACACCTAATGTCTGACTTGGCACGTATCTCTGACTAGGGTAAAAATAATATGGTTGTTTTTAATGCATCTAAGACTCAGTTCTTACACCTATCAGCCCGACAAAATCTTCCACAGGCATACCCACTAATGTTTAATAATATTCAGCTTAATCCTGCATCATCCTTGAACATGCTTGGGGTTTCATTTACTCGGGACTTATCTTGGAAAGATCATATTACATCTCTTGTAAAATCTGCTTCCAAGAGATTGGGTGTTCTAAGCCGACTCCGCTCTTTCTTTACCCCTGCACAATTGTTGACTCTATACAGGGGTTTTATCCGCCCCTGTGTGGAGTACAACTCTCATGTGTGGGGAGGCTCCCCACATACAGCTCTTCTCAATAGGGTGGAGTCAAAGGCTTTTCGTCTCATTAACTCTCCTCCTCTTACTGACTCCCTTCAACCTCTGTCTCTTCGCCGCACTGTTGCATCTTTATCTCTTTCCTATCGCTACTTTAATGGTCACTGCTCCTCTGAACTGTCTGCTTGCATTCCTCCACCTCTACGAAGGGCGCGTAGCACCCGTCTGGCAGCAAACTCTCATCCCATTTCTGTCCAACTCTCTAATGCAAGATTTAAGCGTTACTCCCAGTCTTTCATTTATGTAAAAGGTCAACTCTGGAACTGTCTCCCTCTGTCTGTATTTCCTGCCTCCTATGATCTCCAGTCTTTCAAACGCAGTGTGTCCAGGCATCTCAAAATGATCGGATCTTGAATTTGGCTCTCTATTGTATTTTGTTTTTCTCTTGGAGGGAAATGTTACTGCGGGCTCATGGCCTTTGGCTCCTTCTTCCTCGCACAATATATATATATATATATATATATATATATATATATATATATATATATATATATATATATATATTTATATATATTGTAGTCCGTAACGTTTTCAAAGAAATATATGTAAACTCTTATCCACATGCAGACCGTGCTTGTCTACAGTATATACACACACAGATGAAAAGCTATGCACACTTCCACGCGAGCACACAATTAAATGAAACGTACTCTTGCATATACACACAAACACACATGCACAAAAAAACACTCATACAGAAACTGAAGACATTCTTTGCGGCCACGCCTCAAGAAACCACTGAACCATACAACACGGCCACATATTAACAGACACACACACACACACACACACACACACACACACACACACACACACACACACACTCAGAAAGATATGGAGCAAGTCTAACCTGTGGGACACAGTGGTAAACACACACACACACACACACACACACACACACACACACACACACACACACACATACACACACACACACACAAAGATATGGAGCATGTCTAACATGTGGGACACAGTGGTAAACACACACACACACACACACACACACACACACACACACACACACACACACTCAGCAAGATATGGAGTATGTCTAGCCTGTGGGAGACAGTGATAAACAAACACACACACACACACACACACACACACACACACACACACACACACACACTCAGCAAGATATGGAGTATGTCTAGCCTGTGGGAGACAGTGATAAACACACACACACACACACACACACACACACTCAGCAAAATATGGAGTATGTCTAGCCTGTGGGAGACAGTGATAAACACACACACACACACACACACACACACACACACACACACACTGACAAAGGTATACCTATCTTACCTATGTATCTGACGGAATATCTGCTTGTAGGTCTACCCGCACAAAGTCTTCGTTTTCAAAAATATATGTAATCCTTCAGCCACAAGGGCAAACAGTGCACACACATACACAGCCATATACATTTATGAACAAAACAGAAATGAAAACGCACACAAACACACACACACACACACACACACACACACACACACACACACACACACTGACAAGAACAGTAATTAGACGCTGCCTTATTAATCTGTATAGAACACTGACTTCTGGTAAACCTGATTCATGAGCATTGTTTTGACGGTGGAACGGTGACGATGATAATGATGATAACGATAATGGAGGTAATGCTGATGGCAATGCTGAGATAATCTGACTCGGGGATATAGGTTTGGTGGTGACAGGAAGTTGAAGCTGGTAGTTGTATGCTGGGTGCCCAAGTACTGGCTGTAACTGGGAGGATAGTGACCATGATAATGATGATGGCAGTGATGCCGATAACAGTGGATGTTTTTTTTTTTTTTTTTTTTTTTTTTTTTTTTTTTTTTACGTGTCCGACTCTGGGCAAAGGTGATGGTGAAATGCCGAAATTATGGTCTTGGGGTTGTTGGTAAGGTAAAGGAGGGAAGAATATGATGAAGGGATAGTAATTGGATGATTATATTGATTGAACAGGTGTTGTTTTTTGTGTCACTGAAGATGAAAGCGATGGTGTTTTTTTTTTTTTTAATGCAAGAAAGAAGGAACCAAAAGCTAAGAGCCCACAAACAGTTGGTTCCAAGAAAAACAAAAAAACAACAGACAAGTGAGCCAAATTCAAGATCCGTTCGAGATGCCTAGACACACTGCGTTTGAAAGACTGGAAACCTTATGAAGTAGGAAATGCAGACAGAGTGAGACAGTCCCAGAGATGACCTGTTTCATTAATGAAGGCCTGGGAGTAACGGTTAACTCTTGCATTAGAGTGTTGGACAGAAAAGGGATGGAAGTTTGTTGCTAGACGGGTGTTACGCGCCCGTCACAGAAGTGGAGGGATGCAAGCAGACAGTTCAGAGGAGCAGTGACCATTGAAGTAGCGATAGAAAAGATAATGATGGAACAGTGCCGTTGAAGGCAGCTAGTAAGAGGGGGAGAGTTAATGAGACGATAAGCCTTTGACTCCACCCTGTCGAGAAGAGCTGTATGTGTGGAGCCTCCCCACACTTGAGAGTTGTACTCTACACGGGCGAATAAAACCCGTGTATAAAATCAACAACTGTGCAGGGGTAAAGGAGGTATGGAGTCAGCTTAGCACATATAATCTCTTGGAAGCAGATTTTACAAGAGCTGTAATATGATCTTTCCAAGATAAGCCTTGAGAGCATAAAACCCCAAGCATGTTCAAGGATGAAGCAGGAATGAGCTGAGTATTATTAAACATTAGTGGCTACTCCAGTGGAAGATTTTGTCGAATTCATATGTGTAAGAACATAGTCTTTGATGCATTTAAAAACAACAAGAATAATATTACCCCAGTCAGAGATACGAGCCAAGTCAGACATTAGGTATGCCATAGCCACATCCCTTGTTTGCTGAAGTAACTGCTGAGATGGACGTTGCAGGAACCGAATGGAAAGGTGAAGGGTGGAATCATCAGCATACGAGTGGTTATGGTTAGATGTAGTTTAGATCATTGATGGATAAAAGGAAGAGAGTTGGTGATAGGACAGAGCCCTGAGGAACACCACTGTTGATAGTTCTAGAAGAAGAGAGGTGGCCGTCTACAACAGCAGCTATAGAACGACCAGAAAGGAAGCTATAGATGAGGGCACAGATAGAAAAACAGAAACCGGAAGAGGGCAGTTTGGAAATTAAAGATTTGTTCCAGACTCTACCAAAAGTCTTTGAGATGTCAAGTGCAATGGCAAAACTTTCGCCAAAGTCCCGAAAGGAGGATGATCAGGAATTTGAAAGATAGGTGAGAAGATCGCCAGTGGAGTGTCTCTGACAGAACCCATCCTGACGATCAAAAAGAAGACTGCGATAGGAAAGGTGCTTTAAAATTTTCCTGTTAAGAATAGACTCGAACACTTTTGAGGCACACGATGTTAAAGAAATTTTGCAATAGTTTGAGGGTTGAGAATGGTCACCCTTCTTTGGGACTGGCTGAATGAGAGCAAACTTCCTGCAAGAAGGAAAGGCACAAGTTGATAGACAAAGATGAACGAGTTTGCCTAGACAGGGTGTAAGCACAGGAGCAGTTCTTTAGGACAGCAGGAGGGACCCCATCAGGCCCAAATGTCTTGTTAGTATTGGGGCCAGTGATGGCAGAAAATACATCAGTTGAAGAAATTTCAATGTCAGCCATGAAGAAGGCAGAGGAGGGAAGTGATGGAGGAACAGCACTGGAATCATCTAAGGTGGAATTGGAAGAGAAAGTCTTAGCGAAGAGATCTGCTTTATCAGTAGAAGAAATAGCTACAGAGCCATCAGAGAAGAAAAGAGGAGGGAAGAATGATGAGGTAAAGTTGTTAGAAACGTTTTTGGCAAGGTGCTAAAAGGAGTGGGAAGAATTTGAGTCCCCCCTGTGGCGGGGGGAACACAATCTGGCCGCACTATGGGGTGGTACTACTACTCTGCAGCCAGGTTGTATTAGGAAGAATACTGCCACCGTATTCCCTGCGTGTCGTAAAAGGCGACTAAAAGGGGCGGTGTGAGGGGACTAGGGACCCCTCCTCTGTTTTTTAGTTCCTAAAAAGAGACAGGCCAGAGAAAGGGATGGGGGATGGAGTTATCCCCGTACCCTGAAGATTGGGTCTATGAATGGGCATGGATGTAGTATGATTGAGGCTAAAAGGGAGGAGATTGGGAGAATGTTTGTGAGAAGAAAGTTGGATGTGTTAGCTTTGAGTGAAATGAAGATGAAAGGGAAGGATGAGTCTATGTTTGTAAGTGTGAATGGAAGATTGTTAGGTGTTGATAGAGGAAGGGCAAAAGAAGGTGTGTCCTTGTTGGTGAGTCCGGAAGTACAGCAGTGTGTGATTGAATGGAAGGAGGTGTCATCGAGACTGATGTGGGTGAAAGCAAAATTTGAACGTGAGTTGTGGGTGTTTGTGAGTGCATGTGGGCCTGGTAGTGGAAGGGATGAAGATGAGAGGGAGTCTTTCTGGAATGATGTTGATGAGTGTCTGCAGAGTTTTGGAGCGAATGTGAATGTGGTAATGATGGGAGATCTGAATGCTAGAGTGGGAAATGTAGCAATTGAAGGTGTAGTTGGTACACATGGTATGCCTGGAAGAAATGAAAATGGGGAACAAATGATAGCGATGTGTGTTAAGCGAGAGATGGTGATTGGAAATATGCTGTTTGAGAAAAAAGATATTTATAAGTATACATGGGTGAGACAGGAGGGTGGAAGGGTTGTTGATAATGCTTTGATGGACTATGTGGTTGTGTCTAGGAATGTAATAGGAAGATTGTTGGATGTGAGAGTTCTGAGAGGGGAGAGTGGAGTTATGTCTGACCACTACCTGGTGGAGGGAAAGTTAAGAGTAGGTAAGAGATGGGTGAGAGCTAGGAGGGCTAGGTGTGGCAGGGAGGTTTTGAAAGTGAGTGAGTTGGATAAAAGAGAGAAAAAGATAGAGTATCAGGAGAAATTGAAAGATGAGTGGAACACAGTAAAAGATTGGGAAAATGGCAGTGTGGAGGAGGAATGGCAGTTGTTTAAGAGTGCTGTGGTGGGGTATGCAGAAGAGGTGTGTGGTGTGAGACGTGTGGGTGGTGGTGTAAGAAAAGGAAGTGAATGGTGGTGCGAGGAAGTAAGTATGGCTTTGGCTGAGAAGAGACGTGCAAATGAAGTGTGGCTGCAGAGGAAGGGTGAGATGTTGAAAGGCATAAGGAAAGGGGAATAGGGCGAGAAGGGTTGTGCTTGATGCTAAAGTGGCAGCAGATGAGAGGTGGGATAGGTGGCTGACAGAGAATTTTCAACAGAATAAGAAAATGTTTTGGAAGGAGGTGAAAAGGGTGTGAAAGGGAGAGTCTGGGAAGGAAGAACGAGTAAAAGCAGAGGATGAAAGGATGTTAACTGAGATGGATGCAGTAAGGAAGAGATGGGCAGAGTATTTTGGAAGATTGTTAAATATAGAGGAGGAAAGTGTGGCTGCGATTGTGGAGGATGGAAGGGTGCAAGGAATAAATGTGTTGGGAGAGTTGAATGATTCTTTGATAACGAAGGAGGAAGTGGAGAAGGCAGTAAAGGAGATGAAAACAGCGAAAGCTGCAGGTATGGATGGGTGTGCTGTGGAATGCCTGAAGGGTGGTGGAGTGACTATTGTTGACTGGTTAGTAAGATTGTTGAATGTGTGCTTTGTGAAAGGTATGGTGCCAATTGACTAGGCAAGTGCTTGTGTGGTCCCGTTGTATAAAGGCAAGGGTGATAAGTATGAATGTACTAGCTTTAGGGGTATAAGTCTGTTGAGTGTTGTAGGTAAGGTGTATGGTAGAGTGTTAATTATGAGAGTTAGAGAGAGTACAGAGGGAGTGATTGGTGATGAGCAGTGTGGCTTTAGGAGAGGGAGGGGATGCGTTGATCAGGTGTTTGCTGTGAGACAAGTGTGTGAAAAATATTTAGCGAAAGGCAAGGATGTGTTTTGGGCATTTATGGATTTAGAGATAGCGTATGATAGAACTGATAGGGAGGCTTTGTGGACTGTTTTAAAATTGTATGGACTTGATGGTAGGTTACTGAAAGGGGTGAAAAGTTTTTATGTAAATAGTAGAGCATGTGTAAGAGTGGGAAATGCTGTGAGTGATTGGTTTCCCATGAGAGTGGGGCTGCGACAGGGATGTGTGATGTCGCCTTGTTTGTTTTATATTTACGTGGATGGTGTTGTAAGGGAGGTGAATGCAAGAGTTTTAGGTGAAGGTCTGCGTCTGGTGAATGATGATGGTGAAGAGTGGAATCTGAAGCAGCTGCTGTTTGCAGATGACACTGCACTGGTGGCTGATTCAGAGGAGAGATTGACACAGTTGGTAGAGGAGTTTGGAAGGGTGTGTGAAAGGAGGAAATTGAAAGTAAATGAGAATAAGAGTACAGTGATGAAGTGTACGAGGTTGGTAGATGGTAGGGGGATGAATATAGTTTTGAATGGCGAGTTGCTTGAGGAGGTAGAGTGTTTTAAATATCTAGGGTCACATGTTGCTGTGGATGGAAGAATAGATGCAGAAGTGAAGTTTAGAATAAATGAAGTAGGAAAGGTGCTGGGAGGAATTAAAAAATTGTTTAGATGTTGTTCACTTTGAATGGATGTAATGAGAAGGCTGTATGAGGGTGTTGTGGTACCGACTGCGTTATATGGGGCTGAAACATGGAATATGAGTGTAGCAGAGAGGAAAAGTTTGAATGTAATGGAGATGAGGTGTCTGAGGAGTACCGGTATGTGTGGAGTGACGAGTATAGATCGAGTGCAAAATGATGAGGTGCGAAGGAGAACTGGAGTTGTTCGGGAGATGGCTGGTAGAGTTGAGCAGAGGGTGTTGCGATGGTTTGGGCATATGGAGAGAATGGATAATGAGCGATTGCTGATAAAGACAACTAGATCTGATGTGAGAGGTGTAAGGCTGAGAGGAAGACCACAAATAGGATGGCTGGACAGTGTGAAGAGAGGGATGTCTGTTGAGCAAGGAAGAGTGGCTGTGTGTGAGAGAAATAAATGGAGAGAAATTGTGAATGTATAAGTGATGACGCAGCCCTGAAGGGATATTCTCCCGCATTTGGTCTGATCAGCTAGTCAGGTCAGGTGCGGGTAAGGGGATGGGTCTATTATGATGTGGCAAGGGTAAACCAGTTCTGCTGTCGGGCACTGCTGCGGATGTCACTGATTGCATTGCGCAGTTGACCCTTGTGCGGTGTGGTGTGGTGACGATCTGTCCGTTCTCTCCTCTGGGGCAAAGATGCGAATGTATGTGTTTGAATGGATGAGTAAATGGGGAGTGTGTCGTCCTGTCTCGGCTACCTCCCTTTCCTTGGGGGAAGCAGCCTATGTATATAGATATAGATAGATAGATGTGATTCAGGGGTGGATTGGCTCTGGGGCGTTTAATAGGCCCTCTGCTGGTTAAGGACAGCATTAGAACAAGCATGATTAAACCAAGGCTTTCTTGCATTAGTCAAAGGATATGAGAAACGAATGTATGCTTCCATGCCCAAGAGAATAACCTTCGTAATGTGTGAGGCATGCTCAGATGGCTCTCGGCCATGGAAGTAAGAATCATTCCAGAGAAAATCAAAGAAGTACTGCCTGAGGGCCTCTCAATCAACAGCTCCAAAGTGCCACAACCGATGCTTCTTTGGACAGTCCACACGACATACTGGGGTGACAGGACAGGTTAAAGTAATAAGGTTGTGATCGGAGAAGCCCAGCAGAGAGGAAAGATTATCAGTGTAAGCAGAAGGATTAATTGTAAGGAAGAGGTCAAGTAAGTTGGAACTCTCTCTCCAAGGTGGTCAAGGCTACGGGTAGGGTGCTGTACATGCTGCTCTAGGTCGTTAAAGATAGAAAAGATGTAGGCTTGTTCACCAGATGGATCAGTGAAAGGAGAGGAGAGCCAAAGGTGGTGGTGAACATTGAAATCTCCTAGAATCGGTCAATTCGTACTCGTAAGACAGATAGCTTCCACCTGCTCCACAGATTAATCCTTCGGTTCCCAGCAACTAACAGATTACTTTTACCAGTGGCTTTCTCATAACGTGATAGCGGCAAATAGTTTTTGTGGTATTAATCTCTTACTAAAAATAGTATGTTATTACTGTTTTTTGTCAGTGATATGTCAAAAGTCGGGTCTGCCATGTTCTCATGTTGCTTCATATGTGTTGTCATGTTATAGATGTTCAGTCATGTCATATGGTCTGGTCTGCTCTCTCTCTCTCTCTCTCTCTCTCTCTCTCTCTCTCTACAGTACATACATATATGTATACAATTACTATACGACTTTCATTAAACACACACACACACACACACACACACACACACACACACACACACAAAATGACCAGAGGAAGGAAAAACAGTTTTTAAAAAATCATACACCAGATTGCAGGTGTCTTCCATTCATACAAAATCTGTAACAGCTGAACTTGAACTGCTGTGGGTTGAAGTTTGGGAGAAAATATTTTGGGGAAGCGACTTCCAAAGAGCTGCAGTTCGGGGAATAAAAGAATTCTAATAGGCAGCAGTTCTGCAATATGGCAGTCTGACAGTCCAGTCATGAGCGATACCAAATGCCCGTGTAGCATGGGGGAAGGCGTTGAGAGGTGGCACAATGGATGCAACTTCTTCTGAGCATTTGCCATAAAAGTTTCTGTAAAATAATGCAAGGGAGGCAACATTCCTTCTTACTTCTAGGGGCGGTGGTTCATTTGTCACTGCAGGGTTACTAATATTTTTACGGCATTTATCTGAATTATGTCCAATTGTTTTAGTGCAACCTCTTCACATCGACTCCACGAAGGTGAGCAATATTTCGGCTGAGAGCACACATGACTCTTTTAAATTATAGCTAACTGCTCGTCAGTGAAGAAGTTACGGATTCTGTACAATAATCCAAGTTTCTCAGAGGCAGTTTTAGCAAGTGATCTAACATGAGAGGTCCAGCTGAGGGTGCTGATAAGTGAAACACCGAGAATTTCAGTACTTTTTTTAAAGGTAGGAATATTAGTAGCATTGAAGGTACTATGAAAATCAGACAGAATCTCTCTAATGGTAAATTATATATATTTGGTTTTCATAGAATTAAATGAGTGTGTTATTTGGTCCCCATTCAGTAATCTTAGATAAGCCTTGATTTATGGTGACTGCTGTACCGAACTGCGAGTTAGAGATATTAAAGTTTGTGAATGGGTGTTTAAGTGTGAAGGAACTGTGAACTGTTGAGTCAATTATGAGTGAATTGGATTATGGGTGACAGATATCAGATCATTGATATAAATTAAGAATAGGATTAGAGCCAGGACTAATCCTTTAGGCACGCCGACATTAACAGGGCGGAAATTGGAATATACATTGATACTTTTATTCTTCTCTTTCACTGAAAAATGTCAAAATCAGTGGAGCAAAAGATGATGGGTCATAGCAAAGGAGTTTTGATGACAGAACGGTGCCACACTCTGTCCAAAGCTTTAGAAATATGAAGGGCTATGACATGGGTTTCCATGTTGGTCAAGTGACTGATGGATGGTCTGATTCAAGAGACTGAGTATATCAGCAGTGGATATATCGTGGCAAAACCATACTCTCTGTCGCTAATTAAGTTGTTCGATTCAAGATGTTTAACAGTGTGCTAATTAATTACAATCTCAAATACTTTATCAAGAGAAGTCTTTATAGGGGGTTTAATCCGAGGACTCTTTCTTCAGGATTGGATGGATATTAGCTTCGTTCCAAGAAGCAAGGATTGCAAAAGATCGCATGAATAGTCTGAATAATTTAACTAGAAAAGGAGCAAGTTCTGAGAAGCACTTTCTAAACAACTGGAAGAATTTCATCTGGACCTGAAGCATTGTTGGTTGGCAAATTGTCTGCGATGGATTTATCGTATCTAGTCTGTATCTGAAGTGGGGCAATTTGAGAAGAGTTAAGTTCTAGTACATGGGCGTTCTTTCCGATTTTCTCTAATTAGAATTTATGGCAAACGTACTTGCAAGGATGTTCATTCTTCCACGTGGGTCATTTGTGATGTTTCCATCAGATGATTTTAGTCGAGGAGTGGGTGATGACTTGTTAAAGTTATTACTGAAAGAATTAAGAGACGACCAGAATATTCTATTGTCTTTAAGATGATTTAATAATGTGGAAACTTGGTTGTGAAGAAAGTTTGATTTAGTGAGCAATATTACAAGGTTTCCATGGTTTCTAAAACTTTTGAATCGATTTAGGGATTCAGTTATTTTAAGTAAATGTTTTATGCAAAAAACTTTTGGGTCTTTGCTCTGGCACAATTGCTGTCAAAGCATTTTTTGAGTCCTATCTTTTAGTAAATTGTTGATTGGGTATGAAAAATTCCTTACCAGCTTTGTATTAAGCCATTCATGTGAGACTGGGTATAACTGACGTCAGTGGAGAAGAAAGACTGCCATGGAATATCAGGAAGATAATTTCTAAATCCATCCCAGTCTGCCCTGTCAAAGTGCCATCTGGTCATCCTGACTGGTTCAGAATGAGGAGGTTTGGGGCAACTCACGAATGAGGCTTTTATGAGATTGTAGTCAGAATATCCAAGTGGTGACAGTGCCTCATCCTGTACTGATCTGGCATATTTGTCAGAAGTAGGTACAAGATATAGTTGCTATGGTCAGGATTATCTGGGATTGTAGTCAGCTGTTTTACCTATTGCGTGAGATCACATGATCCTACAAACAACCATCATTCTAGACTAGTATCGTCAGTCCTGACAGAATGCAATAACCATTCTGCATTATGGACATTAAAATCACCCAAAGTGGGGTTTCAGTGGTAAAGGTGAGGTAAACGTTGGTCAACTTTGTGGATGTGGAGTCAAATACACTGGGTTCTGAAGAAGCATTCAAGGTGTGATAAACTATACAGATAGGTTTGATAATATTTAGGTAATTTAGTTTGTATATTAAATAATCAATATTAGCTGATGTAAAGTTCAAAACATTGTCAACTGCATATTCAGTTTTGATAAAACAACAGGTGCTATCCTTGTTACGGAAGTTTGTGAAGGGATGATAGCCAGGATATCTAAATAGGTATATGTCAAAAGAAGGTGAGATTTGGGTTTCTGTGAGGAACAAGGATAAAGGGGATACAGATTGGAGGAAAGAGTGAACAGAATAAAGATTGGTACCACAGCCATCGATGTTATGAAGATATGATGCCGAACTTGCACTTCTCCACTGATGATGATGAGTGTTTGCAATAACTGCTGTTGGCACAGTTGCTTCATTGCAACCAGGATGGTCCTGTGCCATCAGCCCTACCCTGTCAGTGGTGGCAATCCGAGATACCACCGATTCTGCCAGTATTCCTGCCGTAGCCATTACTAAGAGGGGACGGAAATAAAAAGATTTGATTTCTAATATGCCTGTTGTATGGTGTAGACCAGTGTTGTCCAGACTGGGGTACGTGTTCCCCTGGGGGTACGCAGCATTGTTCGGAGGGGTGCGTGAGAAGATAATGATTTTTTTTTTTTTTTTTAACCTTTCACATATACGTCATACGGCATCTTGGACAAGTAACTTTGCTAAGCATGTGTAAGTGTGCATGAGTGATTGTTTAAGAAAATAGAATAACTGAATAACTACAACACTTACACAGTTTCGAACTTACGTGAATGACAAGGGAACAGAATAAGAATTAAAATAAACGAGAAAGTGAGGGGAGATGGGAGTAGATGGATGGAGAGGAAATGGGGCAGCATCCGTTCGGGAACAGTGCTGAACTCCTCGCCCGAGTGACTCTTGCTCAGTTTCGTCTTAATGTGCCAGTCTGAACATCTCTTTTTCAGATTCACATGTAGGCTTACAGGCACAGTTTTTCTGGGTAAAACTGATAGCTGTAGTTTGTCGAAGCAGCAATGCAAGTGAAGGAAATGAAGCAGCTGTGAAGAAAAAGAAAATAGATCTACCTATATATCGGAAGTACAAGGAAGATTGTTTTTTTTTGTTTTTTTGTTTTTTTTAATTCTAAGAATTCATATCCTCCGGAAGCTTCGTGCTTTTTTTGTGAGGAGAAACTGGCCAACAGTAGTATAATACCAGCTGATCTCCAACATCACCTTAACACAAAACATCGGCGTCATGCTGGCAAACAGGCGGAGTTTTGTAAAAGAAAACATTCTGATTTTAAGTGTTCCCAGACAACAAATAAGACAACCTCCACAACATCAGGCAAGGCTCTGGAAGCATCTTTGGTTGTATGTTTATTGGTTGCTAAGGATAAAAAGCAATTTAATATAGCTGAAGAACTGTAATTGCAAGCTGCAGTTATGATAGCTGAAAATATGCTAGATTAAAAGGCAGCTGACCAACTGAAGGTTGTTCCTTTGCCACGCCAAATGTTTCTCAAGAAGTAAATGAACTGAGTACAGAAATCAATGATCAAGTTGTGAATAAGTTTAAAACAAGATATTCTTTTTCACTTCAACTTAACGAATTAACTGACGTCAGTGTACAGGCTCAACTTGTCTCATTTGTGATGAAGATGATCGCAAATGAACATGTACTTTTTTGCAAAAAATGAGAACACACAACTGGGGAAGCCATTTTCAATGTCATTAATCAGCTCTTATCTGGACAAGGGCTTAGTAAGAAATCTTGTATTAATGTGTGTACAGACACTGCTGCATCCATGACCAGGAAAGCGAGGGACTCGTTGCATGGATTAAGAAAGAATATCCTGATGTTGAGTGGTCTCATTGCATCATTCACAAAGAACCATTAGCATCGAAAAAATGAGTTCAGAGTTGCTTGGAATATTGAACAATGGCATCAAAGTAATCAGCTTATTAAGTCAATGTCACTTAATGCTCGCCTGTATCGCAGACTGTGCGAAAGCATAGGGTCTGAGCACACAGAGCTATTACTGAACACAGAGGTTCGCTGACTGTAGAGAGAAAGGGTACTCGCCAGGTTGTTGGAGTTGCAAGATGAGGGAGGCTCCATTTAATTAGAACATTATCTCCTTTTGCGTCATTTTTTAAAACACTACTTGGCTTGCACAACTGGCATATCTTGCAGACATATTTAGCAAACTGAATGAGTTAAATTTGTCTCAGCAGGGCAATGATACGAATCTTCTCAACTTAAATGATAAAGCTGGTGCCTTTCAAAAGAAAATAGAGTTGTGCAAGGAGATATGCTCAGGGGGAGATTTTGTGATTTCCTCTGGCAGATGCTTATTATTCCAGTAAAAATGTTGAGAGAGTAACTATGAAACCAGTTATTGTGGAACTTTTGACCAACCTTATCTGTGCTTTTAAATTTTACTTTCCTGACATATATGAGAGATCTCGACAGCTGGACTGGGCTAGAAATCCATTCCTTCTATCTGATTTTTTTTTAAATAGATATTGAATGGAGGAAGGAAAAACAAACGGAAAAAAAATAAGTCCATGTGCCGAAAGGCATCCTCCATTCATAAAATATTTATAACAACTGGATTTGAATTGAAGTGGATTAAATGTTTGTGGGAAACAATTCCCAGGAAGTGAATTCCAGAGAGTAGTAGTTCTGGGGATAAATGAATTTTGATAAGCAGAGGTTCTGCATTGCAGGGGAAAGAGTGTGAATTCATGGGCGCTCCCAGCTGCCCAAATATTTCGGGAGAAAATGTGAAGGGGAGGAACAATTGAAGGCAGTTCGTCAGAACACTTACGGTAAAAATATCTATAAAATAATGCTAAAGAAGCAACATCTCTACGCACTGATAATGGAGGAAGGTCTTGCGTGATGGCTGGATTATTGATTAATCTAATGGCTTTATTTTGAATTTTGTCCAACTGCCTCAGTGCAACCGCTCTATATCCACTGCACAGTGGTGAACAGCATTCGATCTGAGAAAGCACAAGACTTTTGTATATTGTGGCCATCTGCTCGTCAGTGAAGAATTCACGAACTCTGTACATAAGTCCCAATTTTTTGGAAGTATTTTTAGCAAAGGATTTAACATAAGCTGTCCAGCTTAGGTTGGGGTTTAGAGTAACACCTAGGATATCAATTGTAGTGGATATGGGAATATTGACATCATTTAAAATTATGTGAGAGTCTCTGAGGGACTCTTGCTGTTAGAGAAATTAATGTATTTAGTTTTCTGAGCATTAAATGAGACCAGATTTGTTTGTCTCCATTGATTAATTTTAGAAAGGTCCTGGTTCAGAGAAATTGCTGTGTTTATTTGGGAATTTATAATATCAAATTGTGTAAAGGAGGTACTAAATGTGAAAGAACTATGAAGGGTCGAGTCATCAGCATAAGAGTGTATTGGGTTGTGAGTGACAGATAGGAGGTCATTTATATGAATGAGAAAGAGGGTTGGCGCCAAAACTGATCCCTGAGGTACGCCAGCATTTATGGAATGAAACTGAGAATAAATACCATCTACCATGACCCGTATTTTTCTATTATGAAGGTAAGAAGAAATTAGAGGAACTAGCGATGCAAGGCCATAGTGTGACATCTTAGACAATAAGGCCCGGTGCCATGCTCTGTCGAATGCTTTTGATATATCCAGTGCTATTGTGTGTGTTTCACCATGTTGGTCTATTGTTTTGTTAATCTGATGGGTAAGAAGGCAATGAATGTCTACAGTTGAACGTTCTTGTCTAAATCCATACTGCCGATCATTGATTAATTTATTGATTTCTAGATGCTTGATTATGTGTTTGTTAATTAGCATCTCAAAAACTTTACCGAGAATGGAAGTTATTGCAATTGGTCTATAGTTTGATGCATCAGAAGTTGCCCCCTTTTTAGGAACAAGATGGATATTTGCTTCATTCCAGGAGGCTGGAAAACTTGAAGTACGGATGCATAAGCGGAAAAATTTTGCCAATACAGGAGCCAACACTGAGGAGCAATTTTTAAGTACTAATGAAGGAATTTCATCTGGACCAGTAGCTTTGTCTGCTGATCTGTAATACAGCTTGTACATATCTGGTGTTGAATCATGAAGAAGCTTCCCATTTGTTTTCAGAAGCACTTATAAGTGTGTTCATACCGTGACCTCAGATTGGTATTTGAAAGCTCAACCCTCACACGGTTTTGTAGCTGTGTAAAGAAGTTACCCTGACCTAGGAAAGAAGGTTTTGTAAAAGCTTCTGCCCTCTGGGCCTACCTACCTTTGTGGAGCATCTTTCTCTGCAATAAGTGCTATCAAGTCAAGACAGAGAAACAAGCCAAATTAAATCTGGAACAAAGCCTGATCATTGCAGTAGCCTCTCTAGTGCCCAGAATGACAAAAATCATTAGTGAACATCAACTTCACAATTTTCAAGCAGTTTTGTGTTATTTTTATTAGTCTTTTTTCTATAGTGCACTAAATAATAAATTATTGTCCAGTACTCAAATTATAAGAACTCTTACTATGATTTGCATTTTCCTTCCAAATATTGAGGTTAATCAGTGATGGGGGAATTTAATTGTAGAAGAAGGTAACAAGCGGTAAAATAGGCACTGGCGTAGATAGTTGGAGGCTGAGGTATTATGAGAGTATGCTGGCTCATTCCATGTGTTAATTAAAACATTGAAAATAATCAGCTGTGGGAAATGACCAGGAGACATTGGAAAATATGCTATTTCTTTGGTGGGCGACTCACCCCATATGAGTCACATATGGTGGCTTGCAACCCGCCTCAAATGAGTGGGATTTTACAAATACGCCGAAAATATTCTCGCAGTTTTCTATGGGGATACTAGCTTTCTATTATCTCTCATCTCCACCCGATAGGTTGAGCCCAGCCACAAAGTATGAACAGCTAATACGAACGAAAAACATGCATTTCCTGTTTCAGTTATCATGGTGTTTGCACTCAAGAAAGGCTAATACCTGTCTCATGAAAATCGAGTTTTCATGGTAAAATCGAATGGAAGGCCGACAGTGGTTAAGGGAAAAGAGGGGAGGATGAAATAGACTATCGAAAAGACTACGTCATGATCAAAATATTGCTTATTGAACTAACTGGCAACTCAATGAGGCTTTACCAGGACTGAGTCCCGCTCATATACAGAAGCTGCCACTTTCATGCCAACTGGGAAATTTCAGACATCTCTACAACTATAGTGAATTAAGCCAAAAAAATCATGGATTATTTTACAAAACAATGATATACAGTCGGCTTCACTTCTAAGTACTACACCGACTTGTGCGTCTTGGTAGATGTGGCACCACTGTGTTTGTTTACATCGTCGTATTAAGATGCGAATAAGTTGGAGGAACCCCGGCATAGTGGTCAGGTACTGACAACTACATTGCTGTGATCTGTGTTGTGCTTATATAATATAAAAGATGTACTGCAATTGAACATGTGCCTGTAATTCGAGCTTAATATACTGAGATGGTGCTGGGACCAATCAGGCAGTTGGATGCTTCGTTGTGGATGATCAGGGTTGCTGTTCGTCCGAAGCAGGCCTTGCTTTACTGAATGAGACGCGAGCCAAAATAAGACTTACCTAGCGCAACGTAAAATGGAAGATGAACATAATCATATATATATATATATATATATATATATATATATATATATATATATATATATTGCCAGACGCCATAATCCCGTACGGGGTGGCCATTTGACTCTGAGCTATTGTTTTACAGGGAGGGGCACTAACCCTCCACCAACCCAATTGACATGTAGGGAGCACGTATGGTTTGGTTATATGGTTACCACCCAGCATTGTAAATTGTTTCTTGGCTTACAGGAAACCATTTGGCTTGTCACTCAGTGTAAAGCCACCTGTAACGGAAAGAAAAGCAATAAGTAGTGACAGGAAAGATGGGAGAAATAGGAAGAGAGGAGGGCAGGCACAGAAAAAGAATGATAAAGGCTAAGGAAGAAGTAAGCAGCACTACATCAAGTGAGTGGATGATGGTCGCCACCACCTACCACTATATATATATATATATATATATATATATATATATATATATATATATATATATATATATAAAATATATATATATATATATATATATATATATATATATATAATAGATTATATATATATATATATATATATATAAAATATATATATTTATATTATATATATATATATATATATATATGTAATATATATATATATATATATATATATATATATAATATATATATATATATATATATATATATATATATAAATATATATATATATATATATATATATATATATATATATATATATATATATATATTTTTTTTTTTATGCGAGGAAGAAGGAACCAAAGGCCGTGGCCCGCAGTAACAGTTCCTTCCAAGAGAAAAACAAAATACAATAGAGAGCCAAATTCAAGATCCGATCATTTTGAGATGCCTGGACACACTGCGTTTGAAAGACTGGAGATCATAGGCAGCAGGAAATACAGACAGAGGGAGACAGTTCCAGAGCTGACCTGTTGCATAAATGAAAGACTGGGAGTAACGGTTAACTCTTGCATTAGAGAGTTGGACAGAAAAGGGATGAGAGTTTGCTGCCAGACGGGTGCTACGCGCCCGTCGTAGAGGTGGAGGAATGCAAGCAGACAGTTCAGAGGAGCAGTGACCATTAAAGTAGCGATAGAAAAGAGATAAAGATGCAACAGTGCGGCGAAGAGACAGAGGTTGAAGGGAGTCAGTAAGAGGAGGAGAGTTAATGAGACGAAAAGCCTTTGACTCCACCCTATTGAGAAGAGCTGTATGTGGGGAGCCTCCCCACACATGAGAGTTGTACTCCACACAGGGGCGGATAAAACCTCTGTATAGAGTCAACAATTGTTCAGGGGTAAAGAAAGAGCGGAGTCGGCTTAGCGCACCCAATCTCTTGGAAGCAGATTTTACAAGAGGTGTAATATGATCTTTCCAAGATAAGTCCTGAGTAAATGAAACCCCAAGCATGTTCAAGGATGATGCAGGATTAAGCTGAACATTATCAAACATCAATGGGTATACCTGTGGAAGATTTTGTCGGGTTGATAGGTGTAAGAACTGAGTCTTAGATGCATTAAAGACAACCATATTGTTTTTACCCCAGTCAGCGATATGAGCCAAGTCAGACATTAGGTGTGCCATAGCCTCATCCCTTGTTTCTTGAAGTAACTGTTGAGATGGGCGTTGCGGGAACCGAATGGAAAGGTGAAGGGTGGAGTCATCAGCGTATGAGTGGATAGGGTTAGATGTACAGCTTAGAAGATCATTGATGAATAAAAGGAAGAGAGTTGGTGATAGGACAGAGCCCTGAGGAACACCACTGTCGATAGATCTAGGAGAAGAACGATGGCCGTCTACAACAGCGGCTATAGAACGACCATATATATTGATGGCAGGCCGGGGCGCTCACCATCCATTCACTCGATGTATTGCTGTTTTGGGGTGCCTGCCCTCTCCTTTCTTCCATTCTTCCTTCCTCCCTTTTCTGCCTTTCTTTCCTTCATTATTTCCTCTTCCTTCTGCCTATGGGTGACTCTGCACCGAGTGACGAGCCAGATGGTTTCCTGTAGTACACCAGGAAACCATTTACTACTCTAGGTGGACATCGTATAACCAAATTATGATTCTTCGTGGTTTAATGGGTAATTAAGGTGTTCCAGTCGGATTAAGATTGGGTTTATATCCAAGGGGTGGTTGGGGTGTATTACTCACGTAATGCGACTCAGGGATGAGTGAGACCGGTCACCCTCATCTTAAATGTCAGGACCTACTTGCTCAGGCCCCGGCCCCTACGCTCCTCATGGGTAACACACGATTAGATGATGATTGAATTATGCCGGTATATATATATATAGCATCGAGAGAATAATGCAAGAACAATGATCAGAATGCAATTTAGGTATGACATGAATGAGAAGTAATTAATGAATCTGTTCTACAATTTAAAGGAAAATAAGCAGTGATGAAATGCTGTGGTGTAACAAAATTATACGTAATATCACACACCCAAATAACTCAGGCAGGCCACCATGACAAATAAAAGCTGATATGCTATCATGGGGATAGTATACTCGTAATCTGAGCCGCCAAGAGCGACGTATAGGAAACCCAGCGGTTCATAAGATCTAAAGGGGCAGTAGCCAATCATATTAATTATTAGGCGCGGTAGGCAGCCAACCATTTGCAAACCGAACTTTTGTCTGGGCATCATGAGTAATTCAACGCTAGTCAAAAAAAAAAAAAGTGTTCGTCATGGACAGAAGAAACAGCGAGGTTGCACTACGAGGACAGATCATCGGTCTTCGAGAGAGTGTATTGGTATCCGGGCCGTCGCCAACGAATCAGGCATATCAACTAGGACTGTGGCAAAGTGGATACGAAGATGGCAAGAATCTGGAGATCTGACTAATCAGGGTATGTAGTCATACGGTGAACAACATTGCATTCCTCTTGCACCATTTTATTAGTGAACTAATTTAGCTGCGTTTCTCTATTGTTATCGAAGGGCAGTAAATATGCCCTGTTGTTACCTCCGTCAGAAGGTTTATTTTCTGCGTGTCTTTGTCTATACGTGTCGGTTGGTCTGAGTGTGTGTGTGTGTGTGTGTGTGTGTGTGTGTCTGTGTGTGTGTGTCAGTGTGTGTGTGTGTGTGTGTGTGAGTGTGTGTGTGTGTGTGTGTGTGTGTGTCTTTTACGCAACAACTGATGAACAGATTTTCATGAAACTTGGTGGAGGGATGGAGCATGGGGCAGGAAGAACCCATTAAACTTTGAAGTGCATCCGGTTAAAGGGGCACTCTGTGGAAAGCATACAATCGTCAACTACTGAATGGATATTCATGAGACTTGGCTGAGGGATGGGCCATAGGCCAGGAAGTAACTCGTTAAATTCTAGAGTGGATCCGGATAAAGGAGCACTCAAATGGAGTGTATACCACCGCAAAAGATTGTTGGGCCTTTACGAAGGTATACACTCTACTGCGTGCTCTTCTAGTTATTATTGTATTTGTAGCCTTCCCATATTGCCCACTGCGTTTGGGTAGGCAGTCGTGGTCCAGAGTTTCAAGTGAAATGTGACAAGTGTGTCCATCCTCATGGCATTACGTGAGTCTGTGACCCCAGCCCCCTCGAGGAGACAGGAACCTTTGAGCATGGCATGTCTTTCTACCAAGAAATGTTCATAATTGTTTCCCAGTGCTATTTAGATTATATTTTTAAGCTTTATCTCTTTTTAACATACGTATATACCTGATAAATGTATTATTCCCTTAGAAACACTAAATACGTAATATAATAAATTGGAACTAGGGTTGTAAATCTTCCCAAGAAGTTTGTCAGTTCGTGGGTTTCATCTATCCTACATAATGAGGGACACCGATTTTGTCCCTAAATCTCCGCCTGACCTTAAAAAAGACAGCACGTAAATGTTGATGAGGGTTTGCATATGTAGCATTTCCTTGAGGGTCACAACATTGCTAATACTGAATCTCTTACACATCCCAATGGCTCTCATATCAATCAAAAAGAAACCTTTTCCCACACATAACCCCACTTAGTGTAATACTAATTTACCCTAACTACTCATTCAAGGAAGTAGGAAAATTATTACAGGGAGATCGACATACTTTCGATCGTCTGACAACGTAAATAACTGGATTCCACGGCAAAACGACCACGCTCACGAATGACGACGCGCCAGCAAGACGAAGCGTTACTATGTGCGACACAGGAATCCCCACTAACAAAATTTGCAGTGGCACTCCGGGAGAGACTTGAAGTATCTCTCTCTACATTCCGTTGACGGTTACATGAGGCGGGAATACATTATAGGGTTCCCGCGAAAAAAAGAGAGCCTCATAGAAGCACATCGTGCTGCTAAGCTGGAATTTGCCCGCCAATATGAGAACCAAAGGCTAGATTTCTGGTCACGGGTTTTCTCTGACGAGAAAACTCTCCGATCGTCCGATCATGGTAGGGCTCATGTGTGGAGGAGAAATAATACCTGGTAAGATGTTTAACCCCTTGGGTATGCAATTCAGACGAACTGGCGTGAAAATCTGTATAAGAAACCAATTTTTTTACTTTTGCAGAAGTAAAAAAAATGTTATGCCCAAGTTTTAGAGCTTAAATTTACACACCTTATGCCAAAACCCGAGCATTTTAGACCAAGTGGTTCAAGAGCTAAAACCAGTCAACTTTTTTAAAAAGTTACCCTTACAGGCGGCGCGACTCCCGTTTTCTATGCGCTCCCACCCCATTCTGCCCTCAATGCTCCCCTCCCATGACCTTCCTCACCCACTCCTATCACACCTCCCTCTCTTCCTCCCCTTCCCCCTTCCCCCGATTCAGAATTTTCCGGCTTATTATTTTTTTTTTCGAACAATAGCATGCAAAATAATTATGTCGGTATTCCTCACTCACTCCCAACGCCCTTCCTCCGCAACACTTCTCCTCTCCCTACCTACCCTCCCCCCATCCCCTTCCCTCATAGCTGTGTAATAAATGAAAACACGCGACATGAATAGTAACAATGACGTATAATAATCTAGGCAGGGGGGGAGGTGATTTGTAAGCGTACAGGGTACTACAGGGGGTGGGGGTGGGGTGGAGGGGCCTGGAAGGGTGGTACGGGGGTATGGAGGTGGGAAACAATCACCAGACAAAGAGGACCGGCAGAGAGGGAGTACAAGGGTGCCGACGGAGGGTAGGGGGGATATAACCCTCCCCAGGTAGACAGGGAAAGGGGGTAAGGGGGGGAGGAAATCACGGCAGTGTGATGGAAGATGGTGGGGGTGGGGGAGGGGGAGGGAGGGAGCAGGAGGCGGTCAGAGGTGAGAGAATGGGAAAAGGAACAAAGGTATAGTAGGACTCGCCTAAGTTTGCGGCTGTGGTGTGGTCAGCACCTGTGTACAGTGTTGCCACGTTTTCTATACCGTTGTCTCTTTCTCTCTCTCTCTCCTGGCGGGAGATGTGAGCCACCCTGAGTACTTTTGATTCTTTTATAAGTTGTTTATAATTGTGCTTTCATCTTTCATTTGTTAATTTGGTTTTGTTATATTTAGTGATATCATTTTTTGTATACGGCGACAGATGACCCATTATTGCAGTACCATGATTGATTTCCATTCATTCATTCTCTTTCCCCTTCCTCCATCTCTCTCTCAGCCTGACAGTGCCTCCACCACCACCACCCCCCGTCATGCCGACAATGCATTCAACCTTGCCCCTCTCCTGCCTGCCTCTCTCTCTCTCTCTCTCTCTGTTTTATTGCAAGAGACATTTTGGATATTTTCTTTTACATAATATTGTATATATTGTAAATTTGACATCATTTCCACACCACCCCTGAGATCAAGGCCACCGACTGGGTGTGGAAGTGTTGCAGCTCGCGAGTGAATAATGTTTTTTTTTTTTACTTCAGTATTGGCATATGCCTACTATTTTGTCCTACATATTAGCTTATGATTATAAGTGTGATTATTCCTCGCCCTTAAAATTACGGTAAAAGCCAGTAAATGTGAGCATTTTTCCCTAGCAACACCTGTACAAGCTATGCTTGGGTCTACGGAGGGGTACGTACTTTACCTTAGGCCGGACTGGGTGTGTTAGTGTTGCCACTCACAATAATTATATGAATTATTTCTTTTACTTTGGATATTGGCATATTTCTTCTTTTTTCAGGCTCATTCTCTTATATCCATAACTGTAATATTATTACCCACCCTAAAACCACGTTAAAAAAACATTAAAAGTGACTACAATTTCTTTTAGCACCACTGTACAAAATGTATGCCATGTTTCTGTGTTACTGTATAAATATTTTATGCATAAGATTACTGTTGATTCATCCATCAAAATACACAAGTGAAAGTTTTATTCATCTGAATTTATCGTATTTGTATTGCCTTGTACAAAAATAGCTTCCGTTTCACATCGCAAGTTGGGGAAACGTGGCACCATTGTACACAGGTGCGGGCCACACCACAGCTGCAAACTTAGGCGAGTCCTACTATAGAGAGGTAAAGGGGGGGACGTGAGAGGGCCGTGGGAGAACCCTCCCCCCACCGTGGGTTTAGGCCTGGATCCTCCTTCCCGCCTATTTAGCACTTAGTTCTGATTGGTTGGAAGGGATATACGTCAGAATCGGGGCGGAGCTTGTTGTCCCCAGCTTTTCCCTGAAGCCTGTCTATCAATCCCATTAGAGATCTTGCATAATCCTGAAAAAGGATCGATCGACCTGAATAGCACCAGAGGGATTAATCAAGTGGTAAAGTGTAAAGTGAGAGGATGGTTTGCTGATTGTGTGAGTGGAGGCTGCAGTTTACTAAAACGATTTTGTAACATATACCGGTGCTCCCCGACTATCAAATGTTACGAAATATTTACAAGATGGGTCTGTTTGTCGTCCCATCCCTTGCAGGTAAAGAATATCTTAACTTGTCAAGTTGTGCCAATATCAAATGGCACTATGAGAATAATATTGTTTCTACATACCATGCCCTGGAGAGTGTTTGGAGCCAAATGCACCTTATCATATAACGAACAACACAAATCATCAGGGATCAAGCATGTAAAGAATATCTGGAAATGTGCTCAACATGATCTATAACTTTCACTGGGTGGGATTGACCTAGAAACCTGTCAGTCAACGAGGTCCTGAATAACTGTTCTGTATTAAACACTTGTTCGATCCTAGAGTGTCCTGGACATTGATACTGCCTTTCTAGAACTACAATCATGATCCTAAGAAGCATCTTTGTGAGTTGTGTTCCTGTAGATTTACCATCAAGACTTCAGGCTCTGTATTACTCTGGATACTTTATTGGAAGCTTAGATGTTAAACCCATGGAGTGTAGTTGATCTACCACTTGCCATACAATCTTTCAGGGCACAGGTAGAGAGTTTCCTTTGTGTGTTGCCCAGTGTTACCCCTACACTGTTTACAGATAGAACCATCTCTCCTGCAGAATTTGCAAAAAGTCTGCTATCCTCAGCCTAACTCATAGATAAGTCAATGCGAAACATCCAGTTGCCTGCTCTTACATCCAAGTATAGGGTCCTTATAAGACAAATTGTATGTAAAGACTTTCCAAGATCTCCTACTTTTCAGCAACAGTCTTGCTGTTTTAATGATGCTAGAGATCCTAGCTTTTGTGCAGTATCTGTCAAGATTTTTTATATGGAAGAATCTAGTCACAGACTTGGCTGTCTGCCGTCTGAGGCCCAATAACCTTGTTACACTCCATATACGTTCACAAGTCACCACTTAGTTTACATGCTATGGCTGTCACCTTCAGGACTGGTGTTATGGCTAGAAAACAAATTTTCTTTTAAAATGATTGTTAAGAAGTAGGAATGGCAGAAGTGCATGGATAATTGATGAACAAGCACAGAAACACAGAAACACGAGAACATTCAGGATGGGAGGAGATTTGGAGACCTATACCCATTACTACATTTCACACTTAGCCACAGACTTGTAGCTGGTGAAATATAGTAATGGGTATAGGCCTAGTCTACAAACCTCCTCCCATCGTGAATGTTCCCTTGTTTCTGTGCTTTTGTCATCTCTTACCTGTGCACTTTTGCCATTCCTACTGTTTAATAATCATTTTAGAAGAAAATTTTTGTTTTCAGTTTATGATCTTTTTGTGGATATATTATTATTATTATCCATAGAGCAAGTGTTAGATTTGGATTGTTACATGCATACCATACTGAAAGACTAAGACGAAGGTGCCTCTTCATATAAAAGAACTGATTTAGTACATTCTTTAACTGTAGCGTAGGATTTTTTTTTTTTCCTGGCCTATCAACCATTGGGGCCGAAGCCCCTGGTTATGAAGGCCGGATATATATATATATATATATATATATATATATATGTGTGTGTGTGTGTGTGTGTGTGTGTGTGTATACATTTAAAAACACACACACACACACACACACACACACACTTCCATGCATACATACAGATACACTAGTGTTGTAGCTAACTAATATTGCGCAAAAAGGCGTACTTACAGGTGACAGCAGTGTAATTTTCTGGCCGAAACTCGCGAACTGTAGCCTGAATGCTTTTCTAAATATGAAAAGAAACATCTACACTTGATAAGCAGCATTTTGGTGTATAGTACGCTCCCGTGTGCCCCTTTGTTTTCGAGTTTTGATTGGTGAAGAAGAAAGAAAAAAAAAGACAATCGATACTTTTGCGATTCGATTTTGTGACTCCTGCGGAGGTCAGCAAGACTGTGCGTGTAGCTTTGCACTTGAATAGCGAAGGTCATTTAGTTTATAAGCTTAAAACTAAGCCATGCGACCATGTTCGTGCGAATGCTCCTGTACCCTACAGTACAGGACGCCATTTCGAACCTGCGGAATTCCTTCTTATGAAGTGCTATCACACTCCATGATAATATCAGTTGTGTTTCTTTGATATGCTTGGAGGACAGTGAACTATTATCATACGTACTGGTAATTTAAATCATTGAACAGATCGCTGCTTCAGACTACTGTAGGTTGAATCTGCATCCTTATGAGGTACAGTAATGATTCCTGACATCTTGATCACCAATACAGTTCAGGCCAAAACTTCATTTAGGTGTCTGGTAGTGCTGCTAGTACAATTCCATCAGTACAAAAACGCGTACCTCATTTTTTTTCAGCCACACCCAACTCCAAAGTGGCCCCAGCAAATGAGTCCAAGATTTACCACAATTTATCACTGTTTTCACACACCGCTCCAAGCTGCCTCCCGACATGCATTTCTCCTGTAGTTTACAGCCATCTAATTCTCCATATTTATTTCCTTGATCCACAGGCTATATATCAAATAGCACCGTCTTCAACAGCTATTATTTTCCAAGCATCGTTGAATTCCAAGCTACCCAGGCATATTCTCGTAAAATCTTTAGCATCACTGCAATATGTTTGTTACCTTACTATTCAATTTGCCTTTGGAAAATCGTCATTCCAGTTCAGAAAGTTTCCCCTGTAGGTGATTAAAGATAATTTGACAGAAGCAAGAACAAAATATAAAATGTGTCATGGTGTTGAAAGAGTTAAGACACATGTACAACAGGTCACATCAGACGAACATAACATGACAGGACAGTGGCAGACAGCAGAATATTGGACCATTCATACTGGTACAGCAGCATTCCAGATGGTGGCCCTAGGAACAGCGATGGGGACAGGAATCATGCCATTGATTTTTGGAAGGTCTATGACACAATATCGAGTTGTCCCTCTATGGACTTTCCTTAATGAACGAAAATTCCTTAGGTGTGGGTAATATCCGTTTTAATAATGTTTGAGTGAGTTCCCTCGCTCCACAGATAGATTCCCGTTAGCTTAGGTTTGGGCTGATTAATGCATTTCGGATATCCATGGATTTGGAGACATGTCCACGAATCGCCAATACGAGAGAAGCTCCGTTATCCAGGCCTCAGATTACGAGCGAAATTAAATGTGAAGTGGTATTAACTGTACTGAACTCTACTTAAATCCATTATTCAGCATCCTGTCATTTATTTACTCCTGTGAAGAAAAGTCGCCGATCTCAATCCTTCTTTGCGTAGATGTGGCGGGGTTATTCATGCTTAGTGCACCTATTTAATATAGAGCTCAGGGAAGGAGGCCATATCACTTAAAAGATCTTAAATTTGTCCCTCACTTGGTTTGTATTTCTTGAATATATTAGGTTGCAGGCGTAAAGCCTTTGGAATTTTATTTCTTGCTTTAAAAAAAATCGACATCGAAAAGCGACATTGTTTTCTTCCTCTTATAATATTGTAGAGATCCATATTACACAGTTCAGGTATCAGTCAACCACAGCAACACAACACCACTTCAAGTGAGCTGATGTAGTTGATAACGGTACGTATACGTTCAGCTGTTTCTGGATATTTACACTTTCAAATAATCTTCTATTCTATACCTGGAGTGATTCCAGGATGTTGTATTTGTCAGCAATACTCTGTGAAAATAATAATAATACTCTCTCTCTCTCTCTCTCTCTCTCTCTCTCTCTCTCTCTCTCTCTCTCTCTGCAGTGACGGAGGTACAACACCCATACCCAAGCAACACTGCCGTAAAAACTTTGTCCCTCCTAAACCACACAATTAAGCTTCCCTGTCACGACCCTGTTCTGTCCAACAACACCAGAACAGTTTTAATTCTTTATCTTTTTAGTTCACTGTTTTCTCGCCTCTATCCCCCTTGCCGCTCTTTAGTTGCCTGTAGTGTCAAAGAAGATGGAGGCAAACGAAGGGGGAAGGTGTTAGGAGGAGGAAGAGAAATGGAGAAAGAAATACAAGAAATGGTGACGTCAGTGCAAGGGAGGTAGATCTTTGAAAAAAAAAAAAAAAAAAGGATCAATCCAATTTCCAACATGGGTAGACAGTTTTTCTTTTACCTTCCATGTCCCACTTATACAGGCAAAGAGAGAGAGAGAGAGAGAGAGGGAGGGGGGAGGGAAAGGAGAGAGAGAGGAAGAGAGGGAAGGAAGATGGAGGGAAAAAGGGAGGGAGGGAGAAAGGGCCGAATGATGGGAGGAAGGGAAGAAGGGAGACAGGGATAGAGGATGGCAGGGATGAAGAAGGGAAAGGAGAAAGGAAGAGGAAAATGGGGGGAGGGAGAGGGAATGCGAGAGGGAGAAGAGGGAGAGGGAGAAAAGGAAGTAGAATGAGGGAGGGAGAGATAAGAGGAGGAAACTAAAGGGAGAGAGTGGAATAGAGGGACAGATAGAGTTTTTTGGGAGCGTTAGGAAGGTTCTAAGGAAAAATGAAATAATTCGATGAAGGGGAACAAGAATATTGTAAAATATGTGGGGTATAAACTCATGAACGATAGGAAAGTTACAAAATAAGGAAAAAAAAAACTAATTGGTCATCATAGCAAGCAAGTACTGAAATACTAGATGCAAGAGTTTCATGGATGTTTAGTTAATGCCGTTGGTGTGCTATTGTGTCGGAGGGTGAATTTTTGTTGTGTGATTTGATGGTGCTTTGCTGAAGGCGCTGAATCCTCGGCAGTGAAGCACCTTGTGTCTTAAGATCAGTAGTCAGAGACAGACGACATAACCGATCTTAAAGATGTTTCGCCTTTTAAAATACTTAATCGTTTAATAAAGTCAGACAGTAATGTCTCCTCTAGTATAGAGGAAATCTTTTCTTCTATAACTGTGCAAGTACTGTGCCGTAATAAAAACACATTACCATATCAAAAATAAAAATAAAAAATACGTGAAAATAGATGCATTAAAGGAAAGCAAACTTTAATATATTCAGTTTTATAATGAAAGTCTTTGCTAATTGAATGATGTTAATGAGTAAAATGACCGTAACGCAGAAATATATACACTGGCATTGTTCGGACTAGACAGTGTGAGATTTAATTGAAAGATATGGTTTATGTGAATAGAACAGTTGAAAGCTGTAGCAAAGGCAACCCATATTGAGATGTAGGGACACGATCTCAGGAGAAGAAGGTTGGTGTGTCATGGAAGAAGAAACTGTTGCGATTAAGAACAGAAATGTCTGGAAGCAGTATTATCATGGCCACCTCGAAAAGGGTATAATGTCAAACAACAAGCAAGCAAAATATTAATAATATTCTGCTGAAACCTTTACTATCAGGGAAAATATAATAACATATCATGTAGTGTGTAAGCGGAAATCTTTACTTCGTAATAAGAACGGAAACCATGATGACAAAAAATAGTCAATTCCCTCATTACCAACGTTGTAATATTTATCTCTTCACAAATGTATCACTCAAAAGTCTGTCATATTTAACTGTCAAATTCTGACCAGAAATAATGTTGCTGAAATGACACGACCAAGAGAGAGACTTCAAGACATTATTATCATCTACAAGCTCCTGTAACTCGCTGGTCCTGTCCAGCATAAGTAGTAGCGTTAACGCAACCACAAAATCGGTAATCATGTAAAAATATGCTATGTGAAGATGAACTGAAGACTTTGTTATCCTGTCCCCTCTTCTTAGTTCATCCAACCGTGATAGCTGTATAACTTCACTTTCATCAAAGTGTCGGTAGACACTCTGTATAGGGATGCCTCCGACGTGCCCATAAGCCTTAAAAAAATTATAGTCATTCGTACCTCCCAAACACGGAGGTTTTAAATATAATTAAGCATCTAACTTAAATCCTCATTTTCTGGAAATCTAAAACACCTCCTAAACTATGTAAAGCTGTATTTCTTAGCCTTTTTCGTCTGACTCAAAATATGGAAATGAAGCAAGATTGGCGACCCATGACGTCGGACAGATATATTGCACCAATAGTATATCCAAGATATTACAGATGATGGTTGAATAATCTATGGGTAATATTTATGACATCATTACATTATTTTAATATAACTTCAGAAAATAATAATCACTTGATACTACCTGGTATTATCGTCGTTGTGTATTTACATGTGTTTAAGTATATCTTTCAAAAATGAACAGTTATAGCTTGGTTTATGCATCCAGATTACATGTGTGTTCTATTCACACACACACACACACACACACACACACACACACACACACACACACACACACACACACACACACACACACACACACACACACACACCTTGCTCCAAATTTTCAGATATAGCCATGTGGTTTCTTTATGCCTAGCTTGGCATTCACATTGAGGTTTGCTTAAAGTCGCCATTAATAACACTGTACAGTTTTCTGTCACAGTTAGATGCCCTAAAAGTAGAAGAATTCACTCAGTGAGCGGCAAACAACCGGCGTCACATATGATGTTATATTGTTAGTTAAAATAAATTTAAGGGTCACTTAGGCAGGCAGTTTAATGGATTTACGAACTGACGAGAGAAGGATCAATCACCTTAACCTTTAAATCTCAGTATCTCCAACAACACCTAATCTTAGTCAGAGCAAACTGTAGGCATCGCAGACTCTCGGTGCAGTCACTAATGGACTACAAAGGAAAAGTTCGGACAAATTCTTAACGACCCACTCGACATACTTCTGTGACAGAATTTGGGGTAGCGATACAGGGGTTAGGAATCACTAATCTAAATCATCATAACGATAGCATGATGAAACACAAATCCAGACTTTTCCATATTCTCATTTCATTTTCCTCTTTTTTGTTTCTTCTTTCTTAGACCCCTCCAGCTCTAAATTGTAAAACGTATTATCCTTTTCTGTTTACAGAAAAATTTTATTATTCCCTGAGTTATGAGCACGGTAGATATTGCCCCCCAAAATGTAAAAGGTAATAGGTTGCAATTGGTTAACTATTACAATTTTGATGAGTTTCAGACAAAACTTGAGAGCAGAGAGTAAGTAAAAGATGGTGTGTTTCAGTGTTGTGAAGAGTCGGTCAGAGGTTAAGGTCGCAGGGCAGTATCAAACATTCAGCTCCAAAAGCTTTTACTCAGTTTACATTAAATTTGCTTGAATGAGTCAGGGTTAGTCAGTTACTTCATTATTCAGATATGAGGGTAATTAGATAAAAATTAATGTCACTTGCCACTCTGCTGATTCAAGTTCATCGAAATTTGTTGGAAGCGTCCATGGTGATAAAAGAATAAAGTATTTTATGTTTGAGTACAATCAGTCAGAGGTCAAGGTCAATGGGCTAGATCAAAAGCTCGGTCGTAGACTGATCCCTAATCGTGAGTGCCACTCTCTCCTAATGTTCCTTATTATTTTATCCATAAAACTTTATTCAGTTCAAGAGAAACTTTTCGAAAAGAGCAAGTTACTATGCATTTCAGCGGCTGTGTTACCTCGATTTTCTGGGTTTTCTCGGTAACGAAGTGTTGGATCACTATTATACTTTGCCACAGTTTATTTCACACCTAGCGCTAATTTCTGACTGCATAGTGCATTACCAGAAGTGTATGAGTAAGCTACATACTCTTGACAGTTGAGAGAAATTCCTGATATCGAGAGACAGTATTCGGACACAGCCATCACTACGTCACTCCTTAGACCCCACCCACCTCTCTCCCCCTACCTGTATGATCCCTCCTTCCTTCTATCACTCTGTACCCCCTCCCTCCCTCAACCTCCCCCCTTCTCTCTCTCTCTCTCTCTCTCTTGGATTCATAACTTACGGTGCATGCTGTATTCCTGAAGTATATAGAAATATGGTATACCAACATGCACGCGTCATTTTTGTAAAATGAAATAATGTGGAAGTAAAGCCTTGGGTACGGTAATGTGGAGGGTAATAACGAGCGAGAATGATGGCAAACACATGGTTTACTGGAGCTGAGCAGTTTGAGGTGTTGCGAAGTTACATGGTTTGTTAAACGGGTTTGTGGCTGCACTCTACAGTAATACCCCAGAAATACAGGATGTTGGCTCCAAGGATTAACAGTATGGCATATAAGTTACGTCATTGTCCCCGTGGCTGCAGGAATGCCATTGTCATGCGGCTTTTATCCTTGTTTACCAAGGAACAGAGAGACAATCGGCTGAGGTTCAGTTTGCACAGGTGCGTGTCGTTTATAGCTATATTACTGCAACCCATACATTCCCACCACTAACTTGATGAGTGATGGGCTCCATATCAACGGATACGCATAAACTATCTATACATACCCGAACATGGGTAAAGAAATTGTCATATGATCCAATAATACACCATATAAGGTATTCACTGGGATATAATACAGCACATCATGCATTTTCACATATGGTGGGTGGTGTAAGAAATTTAAGGGTTAAGGACAGAAGCCACCTTCATGTGTGTGTGTGTGTGTGTGTGTGTGTGTGTGTGTGTGTGTGTGTGTGTGTGTGTGTTTTATTTATACATTTTCTTTGCCAAGGTTTCGTTGTTAAAGCGGTAATGGATCAAGGTGAATTTTGTCTCCAGCCCTGATAATACTTCACCAAAGGTAAAAGACATATCACTAATGTTGTAATATTGACCTATCACCAAGCAGGCCGTATGACAGGGTTGCCTATGCAGTCGCCATGAGCGTCCGCGCGATGAGGACGGTGGAAAGGCAGCATCGCACCACCAACTGCGAGGCAGGGACGGCCCAGGCACTACCACCACCACCACCTGCAACACCTCCCACAACACCGGCCGGATTCGACAGTTTCACCGTAGCGGCCATTCGTCGCAAAGTCCATTCAAAGTTCGCCGCCAAAGAAGTTATGACTATTGCTTCCCTGACGGAGGAGCTGATGATCGACGGCATCATTCCGAGGGCAACATCGGATACGTCGGTGTGGCGACTCCTCCACGATATGGGATTCAGCTATAGGACATCAAAGCGGACTATGTATGTGAGGAAGGAGTCCCTGGACATTGTATGCCGGCGGATTAATGCTCTCAGGGCACTCAAGCAACACCGGGAGAGAGGGATGCAGGTGGTGTACCTTGACGAGACATGGTTCACCACCAGGATGCACCACAGCATGAAGTGGGTGGACACAACGCAACCTGCCACAAGCACCACGTACAGCCGTCACGTGCCCCCCGGAGAAGGGGACCACTTTGTGGTAGTTGCAGCCGGCACCGCTGATGGTTTTGTGGAGGATTCGTTCCTGTGCTACCACACCAAGACAACCAGCGGTGACTACCACGGCGAGGTTAACGGGGAGCTCTTCCTTCGTTGGCTGACATCACAGCTCCTGCCCTCGCTGGCTAAACCATCTGTGCTTGTATTAGACAATGCGCCATATCACAGCCAGCAGACGGAGGAGAGTCGTTGCCCAACCACTGCCACCAGGAAAGCTGACCTCATTACATGCTTGGAGAAACACAGGCTGCCCTTCCCGCCACACGCGACACGGCCTGAGCTCCTGCTCATATGCAGACGGAACCGTCCACAGCCACAATACATCGTCGACAACACCATTCGAATGTGGGGTCATGAGGTCGTCCGCTTGCCACCAGCCCATCCAGAACTGAATGCCATTGAACAAGTATGGGGGCACATGAAAAGACACGTGCGCTCGTCCTTACAACACTTCACTCGGGCAGACTTGCAGGCCAGGCTGGAGGAGGCAAAAATGGGTGTAACGGCAGAGGTGTGGGCAGGTGCGGTTCGCCGATCACAAGGCTATGAGGAGGAGTACTGGGCCACAGACAACATACACCACAGCATAGATCCCGTCATCATAAACCTCGACAGCGATGATGAGGAAGACTTGTTCTTGGAAAGTGATGTGGAGTAAAAGAAAGGTTATGCTGTGCACTCATGTTGTCATCACTTGTCACCTCATCATATATCCGCTTCCGCTCAATAATAATAATAATAATAATAATAAAACTTTATTTCCACTAAACAGTGGGTATTCTTATACATTATACAGTAGTACAGCATACAGTATGAAAGTTCTATACACAATATAATACAAGTTGATACATATGGTGGAGAATAGTGACAGAGAGGTAAATGGTTTAAAAGGTGTGGGGACACTTAGGTTAAAAATAGATCAATTAAGGGATTTAGGAACGAAGGCAGTGGGAAGGATTAAGACAGATGGGATTGTAAGATCAGGGAGTTTGAGCAATAGGGTAGAATGTATGCTGTCAATAAAAGTATAGCAATTATCAACGGCTAATTATTATACAGGTGTTGATGGTGGGGGTCTATATTTATAGGAGGTGTTGGTGGTGGAGGTATAGCGGGTGTTGTTGATGGGGGTGTTGTTGGGGGTAGGGGTATAGGGGGTGTTGGTGGCAGGGGTATAGGGGGTATTAGAAAAACGGAGATCACAAGAGGGAAACAGTGTCAAGGTCATCGCTGATGGAGAGGTCAGCTCGGAAACGTGGCAACAGTGCAGGAAGGGGGTGACTCCACCAAAACCCTACGTTTAGATTTGTCAGACTTTAGCAATATACTCTAGTGTTAATCTCACATTACACCTTAGCATTCAAGATGGAGAGATGAAAATTTTTGGGACAAGTAAATGTTGACAATGACCAGAAAACAAACACAACTTTAGACTTACTGCCGGAGTGTGAGTGGTGGAGGGGGCCGAAGTGGAGCTTAGGGCTGGGGAAGTGGAGGTGGCCCCCAAGGTGGAGGAGGGGGTGGAGGAGGGAGGGGCCATGGGTTGGGTAAGAGTGTAGCCAGGAGGGAGTGGAGGGTAGCCAGCTGGAGCAGTCGTCGTCTGGTACTTGGTGTGGCTAGAGATGGTGGTGGAAGTTGGGGTGGTGTGTGAAGAAGTGGCAGTTTGAGTGGGTGCAATGGTGAAGGATTGGGTGGAAGAAGGTGTGACAGTAGAAGTTTGGGAGAGTGTAGGTGCAGCAGACGAGGCCTGGGTGGATGGAGGTGGGGCAGAGGCCTGACTATGTGGCGGCATGGATGAAACAGGTGTTGGGGTGATGGATGTAGTGGTAGAAGTTGCTGCAGAACCATTCTCATCTGTTGGTCGTGGCGGCAGGGGCTTGATCTTTATTCTGAAAGGTGTGACAATTTCTGATGCCATCTCACCAAGACCGTGTTTGTCCCTGTGGTGGTGTTTCTTTCGTTTCCTCCCACCCTCCAGCTCCTTGTCCTTGTCCTTCTTCTTCTTTTTGCTGCCATCACGGTGCTTCTTTTCTTTCCTTGGTGAGGTTGGGTCATCCTCTGCGCTGTGGAAGGACTCAGAGGTGGGAGAGTGGAGGGAAGAGGCAGAGGGTAAGGATTCTACACTGGTGTCCAAGTGGATGGCTGAGGCTGAGCGATGTCTGCCAACAATGTCAGGGGCATCTGTACAAGGATACCCATGAGGGCAACCAGAGCCAGGTTCGGGTTCCCCAGGAGGTTCTGTTGGCCCTTCAGCAACCTCAATCTGGTGTCTTCGAGTACGGGCTGGGGAGGGGAGCTGAGGGAGACAGGACACCTCCTCAGTTCTCTGCTTGGCAATGTCTGAGGCTGCATGTGGGGATGCACTGAAAGGCACAGTGTCACACTGGCCACGTCGAGTTTTGCCAAGGTGTATTTTGAACTATGAAATACTCTTCCATATAACCTGTAGTTCTCTTTCTTAGAAAGTTATCCCATGGATTAATTTCCGTTTTCATTTCTGTCCTAAAAAGGATTTATAGATATATATTATACACAATAATACTAATAAAGATAATACTAATACTAATAATAATATTAATAATAGTAATAATAACAGTAATAATAATATTATTAATATTACTCATAATAAATATAATAACAATACTAACGGTAATACTATTACTATTACTACTACTGCTATTACTACTACCACTACTACTACTACTACTACTACTACTACTACTACTAATAGTAATAATAATACAGTGTAATAATAAAATATCTCGAATTCATCATGTTACTGCTCTGGCGCCCATCCCCAATCGTACTTTAGGGTAGAGGCTACAAGGCAAAATGGAAATTAATCCATGAGCTACAAAGAGTATATAGCCGAGATGAAGGCAAAGAAGACAATTTACGCACACCTCATTGTTTTATGGCTAATGCATGCACCAGTTGGAGAGCCATATACATCTCGTGGGTTAGTGCAAGGTTGAAATTAATTGAATTGAATTCCATGAGAGAGAGAGAGAGAGAGAGAGAGAGAGAGAGAGAGAGAGAGAGAGAGAAGGGGGGAGGTTGAGGGAGGGAGGGAGGGGGTACAGAGTGATAGAAGGAAGGAGGGATCATACAGGTAGGGGGAGAGAGGTGGGTGGGGTCTAAGGAGTGACGTAGTGATGGCTGTGTCCGAATACTGTCTCTCGATATCAGGAATTTCTCTCAACTGTCAAGAGTATGTAGCTTACTCATACACTTCTGGTAATGCACTATGCAGTCAAAAATTAGCGCTAGGTGTGAAATAAACTGTGGCAAAGTATAATAGTGATCCAACACTTCGTTACCGAGAAAACCCAGAAAATCGAGGTAACACAGCCGCTGAAATGCATAGTAATTCATTAATCCATGCACAACAAAAAACTTTATGCTGAAAACTAAAAAAAAAAAAATAAATAAATAAAACTATCTTACGTCGATCCTGTGAAAATGAGAAATATATATATATATATATATATATATATATATATATATATATATATATATATATATATATATATATATATATATATATATATATATATATATATATATATATATATATATATATATATATATATATATATATATATAATAGATAGATAGATATATATATAGATATAGATATATACAGTATATATATATATATATATATATATATATATATATATATATATATATATATATATATATATGTATTTTTACATAGCCTATGATTTCATCATCCTTTGTGTAATTTTAACGCACAGTTGCTGCATGTTTGATCACGAGCGTGTTCTGCCTCAGTCCCCCCCTTCTACCGTTATAGTAGAGTAAGTCGTTCTCTCTGTTATACTTTGCAGGATTTTCAGCTCTCTGTCCCCATGTCTTCATTTGCGCGTCCCTCTTACAAGTTGTATCAAGCTCTGCCAGCCCCTATATAATGAGCTCAGTCTCTGCATCATTGCCACTTAGATCTGCTCCTCATTTTGTTCACATCTCTGTCCTCCCCTGTACAGATATTATTATTGTGAGTGCTCAAGAAATCTCCAACCATCTAGCAGCTGTGTGTAATTTGAGTATAACTGTTGTTGCATTTTTCTTGTACTGTATAGCATAAGTTTAATTTGTAGGCCTAGTGAAGTTTTTGTAATTCGTGTGGGGTTCTTTATGTCAGTCATTTTTTATAATAGTTTGTATCTGTAATTATTTATCTGGCATTCACTGAGTATTATCTGGTATCTCATTTTATCAGGGCTGACTTAGATAAATTTATTCTTGCTAATTTCGTGTTAATAGAGGCTATTGCAGTTAACCATATATTTAACCTGTTTTTGCCATTACATTATCCTTATGAGTCCTGAATGTTTTGTTGTTAGTTTGAGCATTAAACTTTAACTTGTAATTTTACCTAACTCTTTTCTTTTGAACCTGGAACTTTACGGGACAGTAGTGATTTTTAGCATTCTCACTGAAAGTGTACGTTATCTTTCTCTGTTCCGTAACATAAATTTGGCGACCTCATATCAGGATATTCAGGATATTATCATAAGGATATTGTTTGATATTTTGTGACTGATATATTCATGATGGCTACTATTTCTACACTTGATGAAGCCAAAGATTTTTTGTCAAATGTGCAAACAGTGTGTGATATAGAAAACAGAACAAAGAATGAACTTAAGCTTGTTGCTCAACAATTGGGAATTGCAGTTCACTCTCATCATTCTAAAGATCAAATTGTTGGCATGATTAATAAAAGCTTGTTTAATGTAACTCCTCCAAATGAGCAAACGCAGATTGAATTAGCTAAGTTACAGCTAGCCCTGCAGGAGGCTAAGGCTAAGGAGGCGGAGTCTCGTGTGAAGGAAGCTGAATTTCAAGCACAGGCTAAGGAGGCTGAATTTCAGGCAAAAGCTAAGGAGGCTGAGGCACAAGTTGAAATTGCTAGGATTCAGGCAGACCATGAGTATCGCATGAAACAAGGTGGAACTGGATCATCTAGCTCTGATGATTTTGATGTGGCTAAAAATGTTAAACTTGTCCCTCCTTTTAATGAATCTGATTTAACAAAGTATTTTCAGTTGTTTGAGAGGGTAGCTACAGGTTTTAATTGGCCTAAGGAGTATTGGCCAGTACTCCTTCAAACTGTTCTCACCGGTAAAGCTCAAGTAACTTATGCATCTTTGCCTCAGGATCAGTCTGATAATTATGATGTAGTTAAGAGCTTGATTCTTAAGGCCTATGAGCTTGTTCCTGAAGCTTATAGAGTAAAATTTAGGACAACTTATAAGCAAGATAAGCAATCCCATGTTGAGTATGCAAAAATCAAAGAAGATCTGTTAGAGCAGTGGTTAAATTCTAAGAATGTGGATTCTGATTTTGGTAAATTTATGCAGATGATTTTGCTGGAGGATTTCAAAAGGTGTATTAGTAAAGATGTAAGCCTATATCTTGATGAGAAAAGAATAGATAATTTGTCTGATGCTGCAGTTTTAGCTGATGAGTATGTTCTCACTCACAAGAGATATTCTAGAGAAAAAGGGAAAGCTGAGAGTAAGTACGTTGCCTCTACTCAGAGTACAGGTAACAGGAAAGAGAATAAGGATGATGTTTCTCAGGAAGTAAATACCAGCTTCACCTCTAGATTTCAGAAAAGTAAATGTACTTATTGTAGTAAGCTTGGTCATACTACGGACAGATGTTTCAGGAGACAGCGTGATGTGAACAAAAAGAGTCTTTAAATATTCAGTCAATTGGTCTAGTGTCCACTCTTGAGAGTTCCCAGAATTCTTTAACTGAGTTAACTGAACCTGCTTTGAGGGGTAACTTAAATTCTCATGATGGAGCTCCTCTTTTGAGCAATAACGTGGGTGACACTCTCAAGAGTTCATGTGCTAATTTCCTGTCTGATGGTTTTGTCAGTCCTCTGGACAGTAATGACAGGAAATCAGTTAAAATATATCGTGATACAGGTGCTTGCCAATCCCTTATGCTGACCAGTGTTCTAGGCTCTAATTTTAATTCCTCTGATGAAACTGTAATCTTACAAGGTGTAGGGAATAATTACTTCTCTGTTCCTCTGTGCAGAGTGAATTTAGAGTCTGGTTTTGTTAATGGTTCTGTTATGGTTGGGTTGGTTGAGACACTCCCAATGTCAGGTGTAACTTTCTTACTTGGAAATGATATTGGTGGAAGTCAAGTGTGTCCAGCTCCTCAGTTGCCTAGTGAGCCAGTGGCTGCGTCCCAGGATTGTGATGTCCCTGATGTGTTCCCTGCATGTGCTGTCACTAGGGCTAAGTCTAAAGTTACTGGTGATTTAGAGGATAATGATGATGATGATGTTATCCTAGCTGACACTTTTCTTGCTAATTTGGACCACTCACCAGATGAGGCAGTACCCGTAGTGTTGATAATTTGTCTCGTCAAGAGTTGGTTGAGTTGCAGGTTGCTGACCCTGAGTTGAAAGGTCTAGCTAACTCTGCTTGCAGTGAGGAAGAGTCAGCTGGTGCTTCTACTTGTTATTATGTAAAGTCAGGAGTACTTATGAGGAAGTGGAGACCCCCAACAGCATCAGCCGACTGTGAATGGGAGGTTGTACATCAAGTTGTCATCCCTCGTGTTTGTAGGCAGGATATCATTAGAGTGGCTCATGATTCCAGTTTGGCAGGACACCTTGAGTGAGGAAGACTGTGGCACGCATTTTGAAACACTTCTACTGGCCAGGTATCTTCATGGATGTTTCCTGGTATTGTAAGTCTTGTCACACATGTCAAGTTGTGGGAAGTGTAATCAGACCGAAAAGGTTGCACCTCTAGTTCCCATTCCTCCTTTTGAGGCGCCTTTCACCCGTGTGTTGGTGGATATTGTGGGCCCTCTTCCTAAGACTTCTTCAGGATTTTCTTATGTGTTGACCCTGATTGATATGGCTACTCGTTATCCTGAAGCCATTCCACTTAGAAATATCTCAGCAAAGAACGTGGTTAAGGAAATGCTAGGGTTCTTCACAAAGTTTGGTCTGCCCAAGGAGGTACAGTCAGACCGAGGAAGTAATTTCATGTCAAACGTTTTCAAGCAGTCTCTGACAGAGTTGGGCATCACCCAGATCACGTCTTCAGCTTACCATCCCCAGACCCAAGGAGCGTTGGAGAGATATCATCAAACACTCACATCGATGCTCAAGAAATACTGTTTGGAACATCAGAAAGACTGGGATAAAGGTCTTCCATTCGTTGTATTTGCTGCAAGAGAATCTCCAAATGAATCACTGGGCTTCTCACCTTTTTAACTACTGTTTGGCCATGAAGTAAGAGGACCCCTTAAGCTACTCAAGGAATGCTGGCTGTCGGAGGAAGATGACGTCAACCTGCTGGAGTATGTGATGAATTTCAAAGAACGGCTGTCCACTGCTTTACAGCTGGCGAGAGAGAATTTAGGAGCTGCTCAGGAGAAGATGAAGACTTGGTATGATAAGAAGTCCAGGTTACGCCACTTTCAGCCAGGAGATCAGGTTTTGATTCTGCTACCAGTTCATGGGCAACCTCTTCAAGCCAAGTTTAGTGGCCCTTATTTCGTGGAGAAGAAACTCAGTGATGTCAGCTATGTCATCGCCACACCAGATCGTAGAAAGAGCAAGCAACTATGTCACATCAACATGCTAAAGTTATATCACAGGCGGGATGATAATAATCCAGTCTGCACTGTAGCTGTTCCACCCGAGTCTGCAAGTGAAGCTCTCCCATGCAGTATGAGCCTGAGTGATAGTTTGGGGAAGAATCCTGATATCATGAATGATCTCCAGACTAAGCTTTCTCATCTACCACCCAAGGAAAGGCAGGAGTTTTCGGCATTACTGCAGGAGTACCCGCAAGTGTTCCGTGCCACTCCAGGAAGAACCACTGTGTTGATGCATGATGTCGATGTTGGAGACGCAAAGCCAATTAAATTGCCTCCTTACCGTGTGAACCCAGTGAAAGTTCCTCTCATCCAGAAGGAGCTTGGCTACCTGTTGGACCACAAGATGATTGAGCCCTGTCAGAGCGAGTGGAGTTCTCCTGTCACTCTAGTCCCTAAGCCAGGTGGGTCACAGAGGCTTTGCATCGACTACAGACGTGTTAATCAGATAACCAAAACAGACACTTACCCTCTCCCTCGTGTGGAAGATTGCATAGACAAGATCGGAAAGGCTAGGTACATAAGTAAGTTTGATTTGTTAAAGGGATACTGGCAAGTACCTATGACTGAACGTGCTAGGGAGATCTCATGTTTTGCAACACTAGGAAAGGCTTTTGCATGTTCTGTAATGCCGTATGGTATGAAGAATGCACCAGCCACATTTCAGAAGCTCATGAATGTTGTAACAGAGGGTTTGGCAGGGTGTGTTGTTTATATTGATGATGTATTAATCTTCAGTGACAACTGGAAAGATCACCTATGCCATGTCAGTAAATTTCTTGACCGTTTAGTTCATGCTAATCTTGTAGCTAATTTATCAAAGTGTGAGTTTGGTCAAGCTAAAGTTCAGTACCTTGGGTATGTAATTGGTGATGGACATGTTGCACCACCAGGAGCTAAGGTTCAGGTTATAAGTGATCTTCCCAGACCTAAAAGTAGGAAAGAGCTACAAAGATTTTTGGGAATGGTAGGTTATTACAGGAGATTTGTTCTTAACTTTTCTATTCTTGTATCGCCACTTACAGACCTACTGAAAAAGGGAGTTGAATTTGTCTGGACCGATAACTGTGAATCCTCTTTCAACAAACTTAAAGCTATTCTATTAAGTCGGCCAGTGCTCGCTACTCCAAATTTTGCTAAGCCTTTTAAGATGGCTGTTGATGCAAGTGATACAGGAGCTGGGGCTGTTTTGCTGCAAGAGGATGATCAGGGTATTGAACATCCTGTATCTTATTACAGTAAGAAGTTCACTCCACCTCAAAAGAACTACTCAACTATTGAGAAAGAGCTTTTGGCTTTGATTTTGGGTTTACAGCATTTTTTCATTTTATTTGTGTTCTGGTTTTCACCCCATAGTCACTTATACCGATCATAACCCACTGAAATTCCTTAGTAAGTTTAAAGATAAAAATCAGAGATTGACAAGATGGAGTCTACTTCTTCAGGAGTATTCATTAGACATACAACATGTCAAGGGGAAAGAAAATGTTATTGCAGATTGCTTATCTAGACTTTAGACAGATTGTTTTAGAGTAATAAGAAATTTCCTTTGTAAATTTCTTTTTTTCTTTGTGGGGAGGTGTTACATAGCCTATGATTTCATCATCCTTTGTGTAATTTTAACGCACAGTTGCTGCATGTTTGATCACGAGCGTGTTCTGCCTCAGTCCCCCCTTCTACCGTTATAGTAGAGTAAGTCGTTCTCTCTGTTATACTTTGCGGGATTTTCAGCTCTCTGTCCCCATGGCTTCATTTGCGCGTCCCTCTTACAAGTTGTATCAAGCTCTGCCAGCCCCTATATAATGAGCTCAGTCTCTGCATCATTGCCATTTAGATCTGCTCCTCATTTTGTTCACATCTCTGTCCTCCCCTGTACAGATATTATTATTGTGAGTGCTCAAGAAATCTCCAACCATCTAGCAGCTGTGTGTAATTTGAGTATAACTGTTGTTGCATTTTTTCTTGTACTGTATAGCATAAGTTTAATTTGTAGGCCTAGTGAAGTTTTTGTAATTCGTGTGGGGTTCTTTATGTCAGTCATGTTTGATAATAGTTTGTATCTGTAATTATTTATCTGGCATTCACTGAGTATTATCTGGTATCTCATTTTATCAGGGCTGACTTAGATAAATTTATTCTTGCTAATTTCGTGTTAATAGAGGCTATTGCAGTTAACCATATATTTAACCTGTTTTTGCCATTACATTATCCTTATGAGTCCTGAATGTTTTGTTGTTAGTTTGAGCATTAAACTTTAACTTGTAATTTTACCTAACTCTTTTCTTTTGAACCTGGAACTTTACGGGACAGTAGTGATTTTTAGCATTCTCACTGAAAGTGTACGTTATCTTTCTCTGTTCCGTAACAATATATATATATATATATATATATATATATGTATACATTATCTATCTATCTATCTATCTATCTATCTATATATATATCCCCTGGGGGTAGGAGGGTTTTTATCCCTTGGGGGTAGGGAAGTTTTTCAAGAATACTCCCGCAGTATCCCTGCTTGTCGAAAAAGGCGACTAAAAGGGTTGGCGGAGGGTTAGTGCCCCTCCACGGAAAATGACTAACTAAAAAAACAAACAAGAAGCCTCGAAGAAGGACTGACCAAACGATGACGACCAGGACCGGACAAAGGACTTGGTAATGGGTACATGGAATGTAAGAGGAGCGAATGATGAGGTGAAAGAGAGAGAGATTGTCCAGGTGCTTGAGGGTGCGAAAGTGGATGTATGTGGAATAACTGAAACAAAATGGAGAGGAGAAAGTGTGAGAGAATGGGAGTATGGATGGGGTATATGTGCAGGAGTAGGTGAGAATGAGAGGGCAAAGGAAGGAGTATATATAGTTGTGAGTAAAAGATGGAAGAAGAGCATAAGGCCGTGTGGATCAATTGGGTCAAGAATTGTGTGGGTAAAGTTGACAGTTGGAATACAAATGTGGGCGATTGTGTGTGTGTATGCGCCAACGCAAGATCGTGCTAGAAGAGTGAGAGAAGAGTTCTGGACAAATGTAGAAGTGTGCATAGAAAAGTTTGGAAGGAATGAAAGTGTTTTTGATCGGTGATATGAATGGTAAAGTTGGGAATGTGAAGGTGGATGGAATAGTTGGTGAGTGGGGTGTGCCTTCTGAGATAGATGAGAATGGGAGTGCGTTAGTGGACATTTGTGCTGGGAGGGGGTTGGTGATAGCCAATACCCTCTTCAGGCATAAAATGATCCACAGGTATACATGGTGAGTGATGAGAAGGATAGGTGGTGAACTGAATGAAAGGAAGGCAATGATTGATTATGTGTGTGTAGATGAAAGGATGTGAAGATATGTAATGGATGCAAGAGCTTATAGAGGTTGGGGGAGTGGACTTTCTGACCACTACTTGGTGGTGGCCAGAATTAGGATTCAAGTAAGATGGAGGAATAGAAGAAGGGAATGACGAGAGGAAGGAGTAGTTGCAAGGTGAGTGGAAAGGTTACAAGAGGATGAGAAAAAGGCAGAGTATAAGAGAGAAGTGGAGGAACGATTGGGCAAATATGAACTGGAGCAAATGGGAGACGTGGAAGGTGTGTGTAGGATATTTACAGAAGAAATATGTGCAGCATGTGATGTGGTGTGTGGAACGAAGAGAAGACGGAGGGGGGTGCAAGGAACAGCGTGGTGGACTGAAGAGGTGAAACAGGCTGTGGCACAAAAGATGAAAGCATACAATGAATGGATGAGAAATAGGGGCGTGGAAGAAGTTGAGAGGCGGAAGAGAGAGTTATATGTAGAAAGAAAGAGAGAGGTGAAAAGATTAGTAAGAGAGAGTAAGAAGAGAGTGGATGAGGAATTTGGAAGGAATTTGAGTGTAAAATGGAGGGACTGTAAGAAAATGTTTTGGAAAGAGGTGAAAAGAGTAAGACAGGGTGGAAGTGAAGTTAGCAGGGGAGTGAAAGATAAAAATGGTGGATTACTAGTGGAGAAGGGAGAAAAAGTGAGCAGATGGAGAGAACACTTTAAGGAATTGTTGAACATAGAGGATGGAAGTAATGCGAGTATAAGTGGCTGGGGAATGGCTGGGAGAAGGAGGGAGGTGAGAAGACAGGACGAAATCAGTAGGAAAGAAGTTGTGGAAGCAATGAAGAAAGTTAAATCGGGGAAAGCCCCAGGAATTGATGGAGTGTGTGGTGAAATGCTGAAGCATGGGGGAGAGAAAGTAGTAGAATGGATGTGGAAGATGTGCAGATTGGCCTGGGAGGGAGGTAGAGTCCCGGAGGATTGGAAGTCAGGTATAATTATTCCCTTGTACAAAGGAAAAGGGGAAAAAGAAGTGTGTGGTAATCACAGGGGGATTTGTCTTCTCAGTATAATTGGAAAAGTGTATGGTAGGATACTTATTGACAGAGTTAGAGAAAGAACAGAGAAATTAGTTGGAGAAGAACAGGGAGGCTTTAGGAAGGGAAGAGGTTTTGTAGATCAGATATTCATTCTTAGATCTTTAGTGGAAAAGTTTCTAGAGAAGGGAAAGAAGTTGTATGCGGCTTTCATGGATTTGGAGAAAGCATATGACAGTGTGGATAGACAAGGATTGCGGAAAGTGTTAAGAATATATGGAGTAGATGGGAAGTTGTTGAATGCTGTGAAGAGTATGTACGATGGTGCGAAGCCTGCAGTGCGTGTGGATGGTGAACTAAGTGAATTTTTCTTTTTGAAAATTGGGTTGAAACAGGGATGTGTCATGTCTCCATGGTTGTTCAATCTGTACATGGATGGGGTAATAAAAGAGGTACAAGGTAGGGTAGTGGATGTTGGAGTGGCCCTGGTGAGAGAGGATAGTGTTTGGAAACTCCCTATATTGTTGTTTGCAGATGATACTGTGTTGTTGAGTGAAGACGAAGGGGAGCTGCAAGGCTTGGTGGATGAGATTGGGAGAGTGTGTAAGAAACGGAATCTAAAGGTGAATGTAGGGAAGAGTAAAGTGATGGTCTTTGAGAGAGGTGAAGTCAGTGAATGTACAGCGAGGTTGGATGGTGAGGAATTGGAAAATGTGAGTACGTTTAAGTACTTGGGTAGTGTGATGAGTAAGGATGGATGTTTGGAGGGTGAAGTGCTTGAAAGGGTACAACAGGGAAGAAAGGTTGCTGGTTCTTTGAAAGCAGTGATAAGAAACAGGGAAGTGAGCATGGAAGTGAAAAAGTTGCTACATGACAGTATTGTGATACCAACTCTAACGTATGGAAGTGAAGCTTGGACGTTGTTGGAAGGACACAAGTCAAGAGTGAGAGCAGTGGAAATGAGTTATTTAAGTGGAGCCTGTGGAGTCACATCGAGAGACAGGTTGACGAGTGAGGATATAAAGAGGGAGGGGGAGGCCGAGGATGAGATGGAGGGATGGGGTGGAGAGGTATATGAGAGAGGGGTGTGTGAGTTGGGAGCAGGGCAGTGAAATGGCGGGGGACGGGGCGACTTGGAGGCGATTTGTTTGTGGCCACCCCAAACGGGATTAAGGCGTCTGGCAATATATATATATATATATATATATATATATATATATATATATATATATATATTTGTATATATATATATATATATATATATATATATATATATATATATATATATATATATATATATATATATATATATATATATATATATATATATATATATATATATATATATATATATATATATATATATATATATTTGTGGCTTCCATAGTGACCAAGCTTGTGTGTTCTACCTGACGCCCCCCTTCTCCCCCTTATAGTAGAGTAAGTCGTTCTTTCTGTCGTTCAGAGCAGGACTGTCAACTCTTCCTCCCCTGTGCCTTCATTTCCGCGTCGTTCTTGCATGTTGAATCAAGCTCTGCCTGCCCCCTATGTAATGAGCTCGGTCTCTGAATTGATTGCCGCTTAAATCTACTCCTCATTTTGTTCACATCTCTGTCCTCCCCTGTATAGTGTATTATTATTTTTGTGAGTGCTCAGGAAGTCTTCAGCCATCTAGCTGCTGTATAATTTGAGTATAAGTGTTGTTACCATTTTTCTTGTACTGTATGGCCTAAGGCGTTAATTCGTAGGCCTGGTAATGTTTTTGTGATTCATGTAGAGTTTTTAATGTAAGCCAGTATTAGTAATATTTTGTACTGATAAATTCCGACCTGTTTCCCTCACCTCCTGCTTCAGTAAAGTACTGGAACGCACCCTCCTTACCAGACTCTTGTTTAGGCTGCAGGACAAACTCTCGCCCCGACTGTATGGCTTTTTACCACAGCGAGGGACACATCACTGCTTTATGGAGCTATACACCCTCCTATCCTCCACCAGTGTAGTGGCCTTCATTGATTTAAAGAGTGCATTTGATGTCGCCAACAGATACATCATCCTCGACCAGCTAGTGGATTTTGGGGTTAAGGGAAACCTGCTGTGATGGACACATGGTTACCTGTCTAATAGGTCCTCTCGTGTTCTTTTTAAGGGCGCATACAGCACTGCTAAGGATTTTGAGCTTGATACGCCACAAGGTGGTGTCGTTAATCCTTTTTTGTTTAATATCCTCATTCATCGTCTACTCACCCTCCTTCCTGACGTCCCTGGAACCGTGATACTTGCTACGCTGATGACATCTGCATTCATTCAAATTCCCCTGCAGATCTGGAACGTTTCCTTCACTTGTTTCCCGAGTCGGCTTCCAAATGTGGACTCATTATCTCTCCAGAAAAGAGTAGAATCTTCATTTCCCGTCCAGCAAGAACACTGCCTGTATTCTCTGTCGGGGATTGTGTTATCCCTCTGTGCTGCATGTCGTTTTATTGCTTCGATCTTTTTCCGATTTTTTTGTTACAATAGCATCAGTACATCTTTATATTTTTCACTATTTTTTTTTAATTCAAATGTATACTAAGAACTACTTCGTCTGCTAGGATTTCTAACAGATGAATAAAATACTTAGAGCCCCTGTCAAGGGAACAGTGACAACCCATACGCTACAAAGTTATGATAAATTCACACACACACACACACACACACACACACACACACAAAAAAAGAACGAATTATTCTTTTCAATCACATTACATATTTTGTATTTTACTGTCACTAATTCAGCTTAGGAGATACCTTATGAACTCAAGGACGTAGATAAAGCCTTCATTATTACCGTCAGTTCCAAATTGTTTTCCCATTAGTAGTAGCAATATATATTTTTAAACAACATGTAAATGTCGATAATGTTAATAGTACGAGGGGGGGGAAAACAAGGGTGGGTGAGCAAGGACTACATCATGGAAAGTAGAGTGAAAGGCAGACGGCCGTGAACAAATTAATTCACCTCCAGAGTGGCATTTTTTTTTTTTTTTTTTTTTAGCAGGAGTATCTGCAACAGCGGTCTTATCCAGTCGTCTCTCCTTTAGCGTTTTTTTGTGGAACAAGATGCTTCACTACCATAGGCATCATCGCCATTTGCAGAACTACACTGCACCACACCACACCACACCACACAGTGCCACAGTGAATGCACAGCATATCCTTTCACTCCACACTTCATAAAATTACCCTCTCATACCATACCACTTCAAGGAAAAACCCTGAAACTCCCGCATTTTCTAATGTTATTCTTGTTCATATCTGTGTAGCTAATTTTAGACGTGGGAGAACGGCTTTCGTAGTGAAGGAGTTAAAGAAGCTGTCATCGATAAAATTAAGTATGATTTTATCATACCGAGAGGGTTGAAAACTGACAAATTCGAGATAAGTAAAGCTAAGAAAGAAAATAGAAATAATGATAAAGAAGTGTTAGTGACTCAGAAACGTATAACTGGGAGAGCAAATTGGAGTGTGGGGAGTGAGCGAGGTAAACTGAGTGGTTAATTTTCAGGCTGCGTGGGTAGCTCCTGTCATAAAAAGACTTTGTAGTTACTTGTAGAGAAGTTATATTTATTAGACTTGTGGATGAGCGGTTGTTATACTTGAGTTGTTTGTAAGTAGATAATCTTGGTTCCCATTTGTCATGCAATGACAGGAGAGGTAAAGAATAGTATGGGACTATTTTTATTTGACTTGGAAATATTAACAAAGTCTCTCACACACGAGTGAGTATAAGGAGAGTCCCGCTAGCTACCTCCCTGACTCTCTCTCTCTCTCTCTCTCCCAAGTTGCTAAGCCTTTCTCCCCACTACCTGCCGATTCTATGGTCTCTCTCCTTCTGAGCTCTCTTTCCTAAATTCTGGTGTAGCAGGGATCGTGTCACGTGTGTTACACTGTGGTTGGAAAGTTCTAGAAGCCTGTGTGTGAGTATGTGTGTATGTGTGTGTATGGTCACGAGGCGCTGTCGTGTGCCTATAAAGCATTCCTTGAGTTAAGAGTGTGTAAGCATGTTTAGCATTGCTCGATTCTCGCAGACACAGTACCTTCTCATCATCTGACTTCCTGCTTCTATCTGTCTCTCTATCAATCTATTTATCTATTTATCTATTATGATTTGTAATTATAATATGGACACCTGACATTGCTCGGCCCACGCAGCTGAAGGTCCTCCGACAGCAATCATCATTGACATATGCTAATCTATTAGTACATAATATTGATTATAATATTTTATACATATAACATTCATAGTAAATAGCAATTATTCAGTAATATTACATTTTAAACAAGTTGTATACATATTTGAATAAATGCAATGGTTGTTGTACGACATTTTGTGAGATGTGTATGTATAACAGACATACGCATATAATTGTGCAATGGTAATACTGCTAGGTTATACATTACATATTGAGTTATCCCTTTAGTAATGTCTAATATTTCAGCTAACTTGTATGATGATTCTGGTAATACAGAATTGTGGTAATACATAATTGTAACATTGTGAATTGTTACTTGATTGTATTGTAATTGTTACATTGTAGTAACATTGTAGTAATACATAATTGTAATATTTTATGAATTGTTACATAATATTGTGGTAATGCATAATTGTGTTGGCCTTATAATTGTAGTTAAATTTTGTTAATGCAACTGTTACATAATTGTGTTGGCCTTATAATTGTAGTTAAGGTTACACAAAAGTTACATCTTGTTAATGCAACTGTTACATAATTGTTACATATTGTTTGTAGTTACATAATTGTAGTTAAAGTTACATAAAAGTTACATCTTGTTAATGCAACTGTTACATAATTGTTACATATTGTTTGTAGTTACATAATTGTAGTTAAAGTTACATAAAAGTTACATCTTGTTAATGCAACTGTTACATAATTGTTACATATTGTTTGTAGTTACATAACTGTAGCAAGTGTAACATAATGCAATCGTTCGTCGTTACATAATTGTTACATATTGTTTGTAGTTACATAATTGTAATAATTGCAGTCCTGACATTGAATCTGGTCATGCTGCAGTCGATGATAGTGATGATGTGCCATGCCACTTGCTTGTGGAGACAACAATTTGCTTTTTTGTTTGTAGTTTATGTGGTATTTTGGCATTTGTAGTAACATTTACACTTATTTTCATTTGTTTGTTATGTAATCTTACTCTATTTCTTTTTCTTTCTTTCTTTCTTTTTTTTTTGTATGTATTGATTTTCTATAGTTTGTTTTTCTTCGTTTGTCTACGCTTTTTCTATGTTGTTCATGATTGCATAATTGCTGGCTAATTTCCTTGGGACCCTTTTTTAAGGTTTAGTTTATATTGCACAGATGTTACTGAAAATGATATATAGTCCCATATTTTGTTATTTTATATAAAAAATATATATACATTATATACAGTATTAACTATATACACTGACTTGTTGTTCACTTGTACCTATCGTGGGCAACGATGTGTCAGCACTGTGTGGAAATCTTTGTCTTCACGATTGTGTTGAAGATGTTCATTCTTGCTAACGTCATTTGTGTTGGCCATTTTTTTTTTCTTATCCGGTTTTCCTTGTAACTTAAGTTATCGGTTTCCACAAGGTAGTTTTAATAAGTGTTTAATACAGTTCTTTTAATCGCTCACTGAGTAACTGTGATCGTATATTTTCTTTATTACTTTGTAGATGTAATAATGTATAGCTGTATGTATGCAACACGTATTTTATGTAGGTATAAATGGTAACACTCGTTGGTAGTAAATAAATGCTATAATAAATGAATGAATACATACAGTGTAGAATATTTATTGTTGGTGCAAGTATTTAATGATTGAATTATGATGATAATTGAAGTAGGTATATGTATTTAAGTTGTAATTATAAAGCAGGTTTTATATGTTTGTGCAAAATGTGTTGTCTATCACTGTGTATCGTATGAATGAAGTAACTATGTAACTCACTAATTTTTTACCGTGGTGGGAATGGTGTTAGTGACGGTGCAGGTGGTGAGTTGACTGACGTGGTGTCTTTTCAGCAAGCATGCATGATGACGTCGACTTCCCACACTGGTAGCTGTGGTGAGTAAATGAGTAGCGATGAGTAACTTGAGTGAAGATGAGTGAGTAGGATGAGTTGTGAATATGGACTTGGTATTTGCTTCGTCGTCTTGACCTCTTCACTCCTGCGTCAGCGGTTGAGGTTGGGTGGATGTAGCAGAGAGAGGAGGGTGAGGTCTGGTGGTTATGAGTTGTGAGTCGTATCTCATTCTTCGTTTGTTTGTTTTGTTTTTCTTTCTCGAGGTTTTCTCGTTCCTTTTCTCTTGTGATTTACTCGTTGTGGGATGAAGACTGCCGCTACTTGTAGGAGCGTGTAGAAGATTATACAGACGACTCGTAGAGTTGTTACTTGTAGTTGATTGTAGATGGTTGTAGTTCGTTGGTTCGTCGTAGAAATTGCAAGATTGTTTGTATCAGTACTTTGTTAAACTACTTGCAAGACGTCCTGTGACCTCTTCACCTCTACATCAGCGTGATGATCGAGGAGACGGAGGGGTTGGTTGGAGAGAATACTGTCAGGAGCTGGTTGTGAGTTGTTGGTTGTGAGAGGTATTTTTTTGTTTTTAATCTTGATATTTTGTAGGAATTCACTGTTGATACGAAGACGAGGTGCATACTTTTCGCTGCTACCAAATGTCATAAAAAGAACTTGTAGTTACTTCTTTGTAGCAGATGTTTTATATGTATTAGAGTTGTGGACGAGCGGTTGTTATACTTGAGTTGTTTGTAAGTAGATAATCTTGGTTCCCATTTGTCATGCAATGACAGGAGAGGCAAAGAATAGTATGGTTCTATTTTTATTTGTCTTGGAAATATTAACATAGTCTCTCACACACGAGTGAGTATAAGTAGAGTCCCGCTAGCTACCTCCCTGTCTCGCTCTCTCTCTCTCTCTCTCTCTCTCTCTCTCTCTCTCTCTCTCTCTCTCTCTCAAGTTGCTAAGCCTTTCTCCCCACTACCTGCCGATTCTATGGTCTCTCTCCTTCTGAGCTCTCTTTCCTAAATTCTGGTGTAGCAGGGGTCGTGTCACGTGTGTTACATTGTGGTTGGAAAGTTCTAGAAGCCTGTGTGTGAGTATGTGTGTATGTGTGTGTATGGTCACGAGGCGCTGTCGTGTGCCTATAAAGCATTCCTTGAGTTAAGAGTGTGTAAGCATGTTTAGCATTGCTCGATTCTCGCAGACACAATACCTTCTCATCATCTGACTTCCTGCTTCTATCTGTCTCTCTATCAATCTATTTATCTATTTATCTATTATGATTTGTAATTATAATATGGAGACCTGACACTCCGACCTACGATTTAGGAGCGCAAGAGAGGAAGACGGGGAAGCATAGGAAGAGGTGTAGGAGGAATCAAATGAAAGAAAGCGGAAATAGGAGAAACGCGAGACACGAAGCAGAAAAGGAAGGAAAACATGAAAGAATGCTGGAAAAAGTAATGTACATTGGAAACAACAGATGCACAATGAACGGAAAGAGAAAGAACACAGGAATCAGCAAAACGGAAGCAGCAGAACTAAGGCATGAGAAAGAAGAAAAATAAATAAACAGATACGTGGGAATGCAATCAGGATTAGTTGATGTTAATGGGGGCGGAAGACAACGTCAGTCGCCACTACAGATACCCGTCTTGTCATTGTTAGTGTTATCTTTATCATTAGCCTCACATCCCCTCGTCACTACCATCACAATTATCATTACCTCTTCCTTGCTACTATAATCACCACCATCAAAACCCTTACTATTTTTAAATAATCATCGATGTCATTACCACTACTGCTTGCATGAGTACCAGTTTCATTAGAGTTACCATGAACACAATCACGTACCTAACTTTTACCATCACCGCTGTCATCACCGTCACTACTTTCAGTATGATTAACATGATAATCATCATGTACTTTTTTTTTTTTAAATCTGTCAGACTCTGGGCATAGCCTTCACAGCCTGCTATCAAGGCCCAGCAGTCCTCCTACATACCATACACCCCTACATGTCACCACTTCGGCGCTAACACCCACTGTCCATATTGAACACATGCTAGGGCTGTCTCATACAGGACTGGTGTATAGGTATTAGCGGGGGTATGTTTACGACATGTCGGCGGGTCTTCTGGTAGATCAGTAAAGCCTAATATAATGAAATTCAAATCCTTAAACTGTTCCCTGCAACAGCGGGGATTTGAACCTGGGTCCGATGGGACTGCTAACTATTACCATAACCGCTGTCACAACCACAACCACTTTCATTATTATTACCATGAGCATGCCCACTTTCCAAACAATTACCATCACCACCACCACCTATCAAGCTTCTTATGTAAAACCACATGTACATTATTGCAATATCACTAAAAAAATTTCCAAATAGTCCTGATGGTCTGAAGGAAGTGCTGGAATGAAGTGGCTGGAGCAAAAAATGTGGAAGACAGACTGGCTGACTGACAGACAAACAGGGAGAGAGAGAGAGAGAGAACTGGAGACAGGCAACATTTCAGAATTAATGGATAAATCGCTGTATAAAGATAGATAAACACAAGGGAAGTCTAACTGAAATACATGAGATACTAAGAGGAAAGTGGTGGTAAATAAACTATTATGGCAGGTAATGAAAATGGATGGCTAGTGAGGGACAGGGACAAGGAGATGGAGAGGGAGGTATGAGGGAAGAAAGTACTAGGATAAAGAAAGAAGGAATTAAAGAATGCTAAGAAAAGGCAGCTGGAAAAAAATGGAGAATGATGGGAGACGAGTAAGGAAAGAAAAGTGAGTCTATGGTATAATGGAGTAAGGAAAAAGGGTGGTGGAATGAAGGAAGTGGTGAGATAAATAATATGTATATTGAATTGAGGGCGGTATGAGTTTTAATAAAGTATGAAGGAAGAAGCTGATGGGAGTTTCATGAAAGAAAAGATGATTGGATATTAAAGTGTAAGGAGAGGTGGAGAGGAGAGAAAGGAAAGAGGGAGTGAGGAATGAAAAGAGGGATGGAAAATGAAGGAAAGGAGGCAAGAAAGTGTGGAGAAGTGAAGACATACAGAAGAGGAGGCGTGTAAGAAAGTGGGCAGGAGGATGACGGGAGGGATGATACGAAGCATGGTCTGGAAAGGAGTGCAGAAGAGAAAATCAGGAAGGAAAGGGTGATCGGAAAAATGACAGGAAATAAGAACGGTTACGGGAAGGAGAGTGAAGATGATGAAGTAATGGATGCGGCGAAGTAGGTATGAAGCATAGATGAGTGAGACATGGAGAAGAGACAAGGGTGAATGGAGAGAAGGTTGGTGCTAAGGAAATTAGTTGTCATAAGCTGGCTTTATGGCATTAACTGCAATCACTCCATTTCAGACAATTCTGTCCATCCCGTCAAAATTGGTTGACCTCAGTTCCATCCCAAACGGTCCCACCTCCTTTGCTCTGCCAGTGTTGGCTTTTGTTTCATTCTGTTCCATATTATAGCCTGATACATTCCAACTGTATTTACTTAATTATGTTTGTCTTGCTCCTATCATTTCCTAACTCTATCCTCAGACCACTGAAGCTCCTTCAAAGAAGAGGACGTAATTTTGATTTTAAAACTGCCATTTCATGATATTATTAAACTTAAGACATATATTTCAAACTGCTGAGGTTAAATATAACCTTCATTAACACAGTCGCAACGGGATGCCTTTCTAAACTGAATAAATCGTCTGATGGTTCCAACAAAATTGTATGTATAATAATAACAACGTCACCTTACTGAAGGGACTAATTTTCCTTCTCGTTCCTCCTACCTCCTTTTGTGCTTTGGACAGTCTGTTCACGCTGTCGTATCCTCCGTGAAATCGTAGACCTATTTACAGTTTTTCGATTCTTTAAATTGCCACCCCGGAGGCATCATATGGCACTCAGTGTACCTGGAAAAATCATACCAGTATTTATCAACATCGCCTCTGTTTCATTCCATGCAATGGAGAGACACTTGACAGTTTAAAAAACTTTTTATTTTGAATATGATGCCTCACTATCCAGAAGCATACTATTCATAGAGCATTCTTTTTCGTTCATATTTTCTCATTACCCACAGAAGAGGATATTCAATTGTTACACACAACAAAATTTCTAAACTGTTTTACAGTATCACCTAAACCACTGGTTTTCAAACTGGGAGCCATGGCTTCCAAGGGGGCCACGGCAAGATTTTAGTGGGGCCATAGTTGGCAAGTGTAATTAGTAAATCAGAGAGTCTGCCCTCCACTTGGGTGAAGGGGCCACCTGTTAAAGCTTGTCGCCTTGCTCCCCGACACTTCTCCAGCGTATACTTACTATGTTTCGACACTTCTGGACCGTCGAGCAGGCAAGAAAAAATATAGCTAAGTGACAACACTTTCTATGCCGTTTGCAAGCATGAACTTCTTGTCAAGCATGCCATATATAAAATCCTATTCGCCTCTATAGAAGAGATTCCTCCAACACACTTAGGGCTGTGCACAGGGTGCAAGTATGTCTCTCTCACTTGCTGTTGTAACCTCCCTCGGCCACGACCCCAGCTGGCACCCGCAGGTGTAAGTTCGTGAGAAATACAGCATCTACGGTTTTCTGTATTCTAGCGTTACTTGCGAGATATTTAATTGATATCTGTGCTGTGAAACTAACCTTTTTTCTATCTATCTATCAGCCTCTACATATATTTAAATATGGATATAGATTTACAGTTTATGTATTCCTCCATGCTGCCTTCCCACCACACTGGTGGGCTCTCTATCACACCTCAACCTTTAATATTGTTTTCACATATTCCCAATGTAACTCTCATTTGTGTTCATTTTCTCATTCTTTCGTTTGTTTTTTATTATCATAGACCACTTGCACAAAGTGATAATAATAATAATAATAATAAAAAATAGCACTTATTTTAAAATATATTATGAAACTCAACTAATTCACTTTCACCAAATGATCTGAGTTAAAATCAATGCTAAATAAAAATCACCGTTTTATACTGAATTTAACCTTGGACAGTTAACCCTTTTTATTTATTTATTTATTTATTTTGTTTCACCACAGGTATCCCGGGGTCCTTTGGACTCCCAGTTAAAGAATTAAAAAGAAATATTTATGTTTGTTGTATTGAAATATTCTTTGATATATGTGTAATTTCAGCCATCTTTTTTCATTTAACCCTAGAAGTAAGAGTATTTAAGCAGAGTTTGCTTTTGAAAAAAATTTAAAAAGAACATTGAAAAGCCTCAATATTTTTCTCTAGGCTGGTTTGTTGAAAAATTTTCAGGTGAAATCTACTGTTCCTTGCCCCTCCTTTAATCTTTAAATGGCGGGCTACTCTCCAATTTAATTCCGTGTGGGGCGAGTTATTTTGGAAAGAAAAGTGTTATGAAATCAGGCAAACACGCGTAAGTAGATCAGAATAGCTGAAAAAACAGATATTTGATGTTACTTCAAATTGCACATGGGCTGGGTGGTGGTGAGAGGGGTGGTGGCCCGTCAAGGTCACTCTCAGTGTACGTGACTGAGAGCAGGGGAGCAGAGCCTTGTTTTCTGCTCTTATTTGTAGCAGCGGACTAAAATATATATTATTTTTACATTATGTACACTGTTCTGTTTCTTCACGGTGCACTTTGAACACTACACACTATACTATACCCATGGGAGACTTCAATGCAATAGTTGGAAAATCAAAAAATGGAGATGCATGTATGGAGAAATTTGGAGTGGGAGAAAGGAATGAAAGAGAAGAAATGCTGGTAAACTTTGCAGAAATGTATAACATGAGAATAATGAACACATTCTCTCACAAAAGAACAGGGAGAAAGTGAACCTTGGGAAGCCCAAATGGAGAAACAAAGAAAGAAATCGACTTCATTACAGCAGATAAGAATAACACGATCACACATGTCACAGTTATCATCAAAGTATATATCGGTAGTGACCATAGAATGGTGGGTTGCACAGCAAGAATCGATTTCAAAAGTGAAAGAAAGAAGACGATTAAAGACAAAAAGATATGCCCAATAAAAGTAAACGAAAACAAAGTCGCCTATCAGTCGGAAATAAGGAAGAGATTTCAAGCTCTCACTAATGCTGAATGTGACACTGATGAGCTGAATGACAGTCTAACAAAAGTGCTAAAAGAATCAGCGGAGGAAGTAGGAAAACCTAATACAAGTAAAGCCAAGAAGTATTCAGAAAAGACACTCTAGCTTATGAAAAAAAGAAAGGAAATGAAAGTGAAAAGAAAGATGAAATAGAAAGAGCGGAATTAAATAAGCTTATCAACAAAAGACAAAGAAAAGGAAAAAGAAAGAGAAACATGGATCAGATCAGAGAAACCATAAAAAAAGGAAAAAGTCAGAAACAGGTCCGAAGTAAAATGGCACTCGGAAAGCAACAAATTGCATCACTAAAAGACAAAAACGGTGAAGTCATTAAATGCAGAGATAAGATGTTGAAGAGAGTTGAAGAATTTTACAAAGAACTGTATACATCAAAAACCGTAGTACCAACAGCTAACTTTTCAGTTGACACAAGTGAAATACCCGAGATAACACCAGACGAAGTAAATAATTCTCTCAAATATATGAAAAGAGGGAAGGCTCCGGGAGAAGATGGAATAGTAGCAGATTTACTGTTGGATGCAGGAGCAGAAGTACAGAATAGGCTTGCTCACTGTGTACTCAATGTATAAAAAAGAAGAAAATTTCCAAAACATAGTGTAATGCAATAGTTATTTTACTTTACAAAAAAGGTGACTCAAAAGACCTTAGTAACTATCGACCCATTAGCTTGCTATCAGTCATTTACAAACTCTTCAGTAAAGTCCTTACAAACAGAATAACTCTAAATTTGGAGGAAAACCAACCTCGTGAACAGGCAGGATTCCGAAGCGGGTACTCGACTACTGATCATCTACACACACTGAATCAGCTAATTGAGAAATCTACAGAATATAATAAACCACTGTGCTTAGGTTTTGTTGATTACGAAAAGGCTTTCGACTCAGTGGAACACATAGCAATTATAAATTCATTGCGAGAACAAGGAGTGGATGAGAACATTGTAAAACTGCTCGAAAACATATATAAAGAGGGAACTGCTACAGTTACATTACATAAGGACTCTGAGAAACTTAAGATTGAGAAGGGCCTTCGTCAGGGAGATACAATTTCACCAAAGTTATTTACAGGATGCCTAGAAAGTATTTTCAGAATGCTAGGCTGGGAAAACAAAGGAGTGAACATAGATGGAGAAAAGCTAAACCACTTAAGATTTGCAGATGAGATTGTCCTAAACTTAGAAACTGCAGAGACATTGCAAGAAATGTTAAATGACCTGAACAGAGAAAGTCTCAAAGTAGGGCTAAAGATGAACCGGAGTAAAACTAATGTTCAATCCTCAAACACCAAAAAACGTCATCAGAATAAGTGTAGAAATTCTTGAAGAAGTAAAGCAGTACAATTACCTGGACAAATACTAAAATTAACGAAAGATAATGACAGCGAAATAAAGAGACTCATTACAATTGGATGGAAAGCTTTCGCTAAAAAAAAGTGACATTATGAAAAGTAGCTTGCCAGTTTGTACGAAACGAAAAGTATAGAATGAATGTATAATTCCACGTATGACACATGGTTGTGAGATTTGGAAACTAACAAAATCGATGGAAAATAAATTAATTCTTTCTCAGAGAGCAATGGAAAAGTCAATGTTGGGAATATCATTAAGACACAGGAAAAGATCAACCTAGGTGAGAGAGCAGACTTAAGTCAAAGATACTATAGAAGTTATAGAAGAACAGAAATGGAGGTGGGCAAGCCATGTAGCAAGAATAAGGGATAATCGATGGAGCAGGAGGTTGACTGATTGGACACCAAGAGACTCTAAGCGTAGCAGAAAAAGGCCAGCCAGGAGGTGGAGAGATGAGGTAGAGAAATTTGCAGGGAAAACGTGGCAAAGATTGGCTCAATCAGGGAATTCGTGGAGAAGGTTGGGGGAGGCCTTTGTTCAGCAGTGGACTTCTAATGGCTGATGATGATATATATATATATATATATATATATATATATATATATATATATATATATATATATATACTGTATATATATATATATATAATTTTTCTTGTCTTATGTTTCTACACTTACAATTATACGTATGTAAATGTCTTCGGTGTGTGGTATTCTGTGAAGCAATCAATACAGAAACCCTAACCACACTCTTGGTATAGTAGGCCCATGGAATGGAAATGTGTTCTAGAACATCGACCACCTTTTCCTTGACGGACATTCTGGAATGTTGACCGCCTTTTAGGGTTAAGACCATGAATCAGACTTTCTGTAAACAAAAGGAGACACTGGGCATGTGAAACATAGTTGCAAACGAGAAAGTAAAAAAACGAAATAATAATTGTATATATAGGGAATACTCAGAGGACATATTTTACAGAATCCTTATACAAAATGAGGGTTCCATTTGGGTTTATATCACAACATAAATAGAACTTACTGAGTTTGGGAAAAAAAATATAAAAAAGTTGAACAAAGAAGAATCTGTTTACAATAAACAAAAAACTCAAAGTCACTCAAAGTCTGCCATGTATTACTTTCCATAAAAAGAAAAGGAAAAAAAAATTAACGACTATCATCATTAGGAACCGTCTATATTTACAACACACACACGTTTGCAAACAATATTTTTGTTTATACAGTACATAAGGTAACCCGCGGTCCAATGTACCCCAGTGCCTCTCTAGTGCCAAATCAGTACCACATACAGGAACGACTCAATCACCTCTCTAATCTACCTAACTAGTCTGGAAGGTAGAGGAAGGGTCAGGTTCCTGGAATTTTTTTTTTTTTTCTTGATATATGGAAAATGTAAAAAAAAAAAAAAAATGACCGGGATCAAATGGACCCTTGGTTACCTGTCTAGGGTTAGAGCAAATGGTTTTCACCCTACCCAGTTTCAATGCGGATTTAGCAGCTCTCACTTGGAATTTATGACAATGTTAAATTTTAATGCAGGGTAGAGTTGGCTACATAGTTAAACAGTATTTGAAATGGTGGGGGACAGAGTGACATGGAGGCGATTTGTTTGTGGCCATCACTTACGGGATTAAGGCATCGGGGAATAGATAAATATATAAAAGATTTTTTTTTTTTTTTTTTGCCACTTATAATTGTTGAAGATTTTGGATGACTGCGCATTTATATGTGGTATCTTATGTTCCTTTTGTTGCGTTTGACGACTTTTTGGCTAAACATTGTGCCTCAGCATTTACTGTTTAACGTCAAAATTTTTGACAGTTTGACAATGGTGCAGTAATGATTAAATACGATTATTCAAAGTGTAATGCTGCATTTAGCAATCTCACATGATATTTCCCATTACAGTATTATCTTACAGTGTAACCATGATTTTCCATAATCATTCCACAAATAAAGGCGAAAACATAACCCAGCTACCGTACACAGAAAATTCAGATAATATAATAGTTCGATTACGCTGGAGAAATATTGCTTCAGTTGTGCTAGTAGTAACACCTACAATGTTAACTCGAGATTTCTTTACTGGAACTTACTCTAACTTATCAGAAACAAAATATAACGAACAAATGAATGTAGTATTGTATGCAAAAAAATCAAATCCTGAAAACCAGTGATTTCAAACTGCATTCAAATTTAATTCACTTGGGTTTAATTTAAAATAGATCATGCTAATCTGGTGAAAGTCGTTTGACGCTGGTGATTTTTATCTACATTGATTTTAAATCAATATAGTGAATTAATTTATTGTGATGGAAGTGGTCAGAAAAGTTTAAAGTTTATCATTCTTCTATTTCTATCTGTTTGACTAAATATAAATATATATATATATATATATATATATATATATATATATATATATATATATATATATATATATATATATATATATATATATATATATATATATATATATATATATATATATATATGGAGTCGTCTCTGTGGTTGCCTACAGTGGTAAAGTGTGCGTGATCATACACTGAAAAACGAGGGTTCGCGCCCCGCCAGGGTAATAAACTTTGGGAGCGTTCTTCAGGCCACTTACTGCATTGCCGGACACAAGGGGTGCTGTGGTTGAACCAGTATCGCATACTATAAAGTATGCTTGCACCCAGTCGGCTTGCGCTGGCTGATTACACTTGGTTCCCAGACTACACACACATCAAAAGCCACTCCAACACTACAATTACACTTATAAGTACTTCAAACCCTACATCCAATCTCTACTAGACAGCCTAAGCCACTTGGTCGAGATACATTGGCTGTATCGTCCCCACTTCGGTAGGGATAGGCCAGTCCTGCAGTGGACACTGAAACGGCTGATGGGATTCTATATATATATATATATATATATATATATATATATATATATATATATATATATATATATATATATATATATATATATATATATATATATATATATTTAGATTTGCAATGGCTGCCAGTGTTGCTAAGATGAAGTACAATGATGAATTAATTAACTATGAACTTACATCAATCCTCGCTGATAGCATCGAGAAATCTCAGTGTGTGCTGTGTTTCGAAGTGCTGGGGAATGATTCTATGAGGCCTAGTAAGCTGAATCATCATCTGAAGACAATCCACTTTAGTATGGGTAACAAGACCCCAGTTTTTTCAAACGCCATGAACAGAGTTTGGGAAAACAGAGACTGGATGGGAGTGGTGCTTTCGAGCAACAGAACTTAAATGTAGTAGAAGATTCATATGACGTTTCCCTTAAAATGGCAAGGAAGAAAAAGGCCCACACGATTGGCAAAACTTTCATTAAGCCGTGTGCTGGTAAGATGGTCAAGTGGATTCTTGGAAACTGAAGTGCACATAATACTCAACAGGTTTTCTTATCAAACGACACAGCGAAACGGAGAATTAGTGAATGTCAGCTGATATCATGAACCAAATATGCAGGTTACATTGTCTCCAACAGGTATGTTTGCAGGTCCGTTGTATGATTCAACAGATGGTAGTACTTGTGCACAGTTACTTGTGTTTGTGAGGTATGTATACATGCATGACATCAGTGATGAATATCTGTTTTGTACACAGCTTGGAACTATCAAGTTAGCTTTAGATGTGATGAAAAGTTGAATTTTTTCTTCACAGTTAACGGAATAGCCTGGAGAAATTGCACTGGCGTCTTGTCACGGGGTTTTTAAAATAAATGCAAAATTAAATGATAATGTTCAATAATACTGAAAAGCAGGGACAATGAATTGTCTTGCTAAATCAAGCAATGATTACTTTATGCCAGTCCGCTTTGCCGACTCTCTCAGAACGAGAATTTATAAACTTTCTCAACAGTACACAACAGAGACTAATTACTCACAATTGCTGTTTATTGGTACTGTTAGCCCCTGGAGAAAGTTACTTCACCCCTGACAATAAATAACTAATACTGTTAATAATATCAGGTTCTTGCGGATGCGTAACTCCTAGAAGGCACAATGGACTTTAAGCTTAATACAACAAGACTGGCGTAAGTACCAGTTATGAATAGCAAAACGTTTATGCAAGCTAGGAGCTATAAGGGAAATAAGCTTAATTGTGGAGAAATGAAACACGAGTTTACATTACATTAAGCTCAAGAAAAAGAACTTAAATTTATTGATTACAAAGAAATTAATTTAACGTTACATTTCAAATGAATTCAAAATAAAGAGATCACACTCACTCACTCACTCAAAAGCTAAATTCTTAAACCTAGGAAAAGCACCTTAACTAAACTCTTAAGTCTAGGAAAACAAAAGGAAAATACTGGTCAATGTAGCATATCACCAAAGAAGGGTGGGAGTCTGGAGAACTGTAGTCTAGTGGAGTCTGGGTGCTAGATGACCTCTCACTACTGGAGCACAGAACCTCACTCCGTCGCGACAGACAAAAGACTCAATTCAAATACGACGCGTGTGGTAGGAATATGCACAGGCCACCGGAAGAAGGCGTGGCCAACGGTCGAGGCAAGTAGGGGCGAACAATAAAGAAACAATAATATCGCTCAGTAGAGCACTTTAATGACGTGCTTTAGATCGGTCACTTTTGAAACAGTGACGAATGTTTTGAAAAGTATACCACCAAAATGGAGAGAGAAACGGTTAACTGAACGATACACAGTGAGTTTTCCACTAATGGTTCGTGGTTTCTCACAAAAGGAAAATGTCGCGAATTTGATTCGTGACATTACGCCCCTGCAAAATGAAATTTTTCCTTATGGGAAAAAAGTTGTGGCTATATATATATATATATATATATATATATATATATATATATATATATATATATATATATATATATATATATATATATATATATATATATATATATATATATATATATATATTTTTTATGTGTCCAACTCTGGGCATAGGCTTCACAGCCTGCTATCAACACCCAGCAGTCCTCCTATATACCTTACACCTCTACATGTCACCACTTCGGCGCTAACACCCACCGTCCATATTGAATACATGCTAGGGCTGTCTCATACAGGACTGGTGTATTGGTATTAGCGGGGGTATTTTTACGACATGTCGGCGGGTCTTCTGGTAGATCAGAAAAGCCTGATTTAATGAAATTCAAATCCTTAAACTGTTCCCTGCCCCAGCCGGGATTCGAACCTGGGTCCGTTAGGACTGCAGACCACCTCTCTACCGATTATATTATATATATATATATATGTACACAACCTAACTCAGTCACACAAGATTCACACTGTGGTGTGTGTGCTATCCTGCTACAGGAGAAAATCACTATCGCCAATGAGTGTAAAAACCTCGTATTTACGTTAATAGAGGCAAGCTTCAGGGAAAAAAACTCCGTGACAGCGGTGAAAATCCTGTACTCAGGTCAAACTGAGCGAAAGTTCGCTACATTTACACTGATAACTAATTGTTGTGTAGCGTGGTGTATGTAATACACAGTGTAGGTGTGACAGTTGTATCGTAACTGTACCTACATGTAAAGTGACACAGTAAATATTAATAATATGGCGACGACGAAGGCAGAGGAGAAGAGGAGGCAGCGTGTGGCAGACGGTCAGCTGGCCCGCACAGCAAAACTGCTACACCCATTGCTGTACCTGCAAAATCAATTAAGGTGGAGCATCAAAAGTGTCAATGAGACAAAAATTCTTATTACATTACAATTACTCTCTCTGCCTAGCAATCAGTACATGCTACGAAAGGTACGCTCTAGCTGAAAAATAGAAGTGACAGCCTATGCTTCGTACATTCGAGGTCGCCATTAATTTATTAGGTAGATTATTAACCAGAAAACGTAGTCCCTGGATGCCATTGGTCTCGAGGACTCGTGTAGTTTACTGGTTAAACTTAACTCTACACTTACGATTAGTGTCAGCAAGTTGATAATCCTTATGCAAACTTGGGCTCATGTGTCCACATACACAGCCTTGAACGGCACACGGGTCCTCAACCTCTGCCTTAAGCTAGTGCCTATATTAATATTGGGGAGCTGAGAATCCTTGTGCAAACTCGGGCTCGTGTGTCCGCAGACACAGCCTCGAGTCACCTCTGCGGGGTTCTCTCTCAAACTTCCCCCTTAACCTACAATACTTATATTAATATCAGGGAGCTGAGAATCTTTGTGCAAACTCAGGCTCGTGTGTCCGCAGACACAGCCTCGAGTCACCTCTGTGGGGTTCTCTCTCGAACTTCCCCCCTTAAACTACGGAACACGTGTATGTACAGGCCCTGGACATATTGTGTCCTGTGGGGCCAATGGGCGAGACATCAGGTCTGCACCCACTTCACCACTACCCTGTCTCTCAACTGACTCAGAGATTACGGGTGTGGTTACAAACGGCACAGGAAGGACATGCCCCTGATTGGTGTTACATGGACACACATTGCAGGAATGCACAAAACTATCTATTTCTCGTCCCATCCCTGGCCAGAAAAAGTCAGCTCGGATACGGCCCTGGGTCTTCCTTTTGCCCATGTGACCTCCTGAGGCTGAACAATGACCCCATTCTAACACTGCTTGGCGGTACTTGGCAGGAACGACAAACTGCAGTCGAACCTCGCCAGTGGGTGTTCGTGACTCACGGTAGAGCCATCCTTGTTTGTGAAGGAACTTAGCTCGACCTCCCCATGAATACTTAATCACTCGACCCTTTTGTTTCTTTCGCACGACAGCAAGTGTTGGGTCAGAATGTTGTTCTTGAACAACAAGTTGGCTACACATCAGATCTTGCGGCAATTCAATGGTCACAGGGGTGACACAATCTGGAGCCTCAGTCATGGCTCGTGTTTCTGCAGCCAAAGTCTGAGTAGCGTCATCCTCGGTGCAACTATCCTTGACACCGGGAATATTGCCTACGATTAGGTCAAATAAAGGTTCTGGCATGACAACTGCGAGTGTCGTACCAGTATAAAATGGAGGTGCCACCTGGATACATGCCTCAGGGAACAATCTCACTGATCCATCAATAAGGTTTGCATGGATCTGTCGACCTGTGTACTACTCAGGCCGAACTAGACTCTGCTTGACAGAGCAACCTGAGGATCCATTATCTCTCAGGACCTTCACAGGAATGCCTCCCACAAACCCTGGCTGAGCAAGGAAGGTACTGTCACCTGTGGGAGGGCCTGTGGAGGAAGCAGCTAGCCACTCATGAGGCTGCTGAATAAATGATGCAGCAAACATTGTGCCCTGTGAACTAGATACTTGAGGAGTCATACTCAGTGCCTGTGGAGATGGAACATTGGCCATCTGTGGAGGGGTGTTCACTGTCGCTGTGGGACTAGTGAACTGTGGGTGAGTACCCGTACTGATAGGGACGTGACCACCATGCTGCTGCTGAGGAATGAAGGCTGCATTTGCTTCCTGCCTCCTTTGAGCTGGTGGTGAAAAGGACAGTCCCGTCGGTCGGTTGCGTGGCTGATACTGCTGCTGGTTAGGGTACTTGTTGTACCGCTTCCACTCAGGTTTCTGAGTGTTTTGCCCCTGGTCCTTCTGCGGTTTGCTTGGACCTTGGCCATTATTCTGAGAACGGCCTTGGTGCTGGGATTCAGTCTGAGACGGCTTCCAAGATTTATCAGGTTTTCAGTTCCAGGTATGCTGCTTGCGAGTTTGATACCGTATTCAGTGAAATATGCGTCAGCCTTTTCCACCATTTGGCTGGCATCTTTCACCTGGCAGATCTTAAGCTGTGTTATGAGCTCAGCAGGCCATGACCGCTCTAGCTGTGTACGCAGCATAAGGTCAATTATCCCCTCAAGCGTAGAAGGAGTTTCATTTTTCTCCATCCACTCACCCAAGTAAGCAGTGAGACAGTCGAGGAACTGAACAGCTGTCTCTTTGTCTTGGAGACGAGCTCTCATGAACTGAACTTTGGCGTCGTCTACTGTGAGACCATACGCCTTAATGAGTGCAGCTTTCATCATCTCATACGTGAGATTGTCTCCACGAATTCTGTGGAGAATATCGAGGGCAGGGCCCTCAAATAAACTAAGAAATTGGAGCCGCTTAGCTGCCTCATCCAGTTGATACATGTCTGCCATGTCCTCAAAACGAGCTATGTACGGCTCGATTCGCTCGCCTTCCTTGTATGAAGAAGCTTGATGTATGGGGTCGCTAGGACATGTGCAAGGAGAACGCTCGTGGAGCTTGGACCAACTGCACCAGATGTGTCTGAAGCCAAGGAATCTCGCTTGAGCTTCAGCATTTCATATTCGTGTTTTTCGCGTGCTTCTTGCTCAGCACGTTCGTGTTCTCATTCTCTCTCTCTCGTTCCTCACTCTGTTCTCGCTCGTGTTCTAAGTCGAGTTCGCGCTGTTTTCGCTCATGTTCGCGCTGTTCTCGCTCGTGTTCGCGCTGTTCTCGCTCATATTCGTGCTGAATCTTACGCTCTTCACGGGCATCGTTCTCGTGCTGCTGCTCCTGATTATGCCGTGAAAGTATGTACTCTTTAATTTCAGTTGGGTCTGTAAGACCCATATCTTTGGTTTCCTGTAAAAATATGGTGGTGGTAGCCATGTCGCTAATTTACTAAGCAAGCCGAAACTGAGTACTGACTGCTGCTTCGCAAACGAATGCTAATAAACACAAGTAAAGAATACAAACACAAGCCAGTGGTGACCAGCCTTATCTACTTAACTGGCAAAGAATAGAACAAAAATGGAAATGACTGGGAAGACTCAATAATTAACGCAATGGGTACAGCGACTTCCCAGGAGTGAATAAAATCATCTGGCGTTACCAAGAATAAAGTACTAAACAAAGTTAAGTACTCTGTGGATTAATAAAGCCAAAATTCACTTGCTAAACTAACGGTAAACACCAGTAAGCTTGTGCCTATAAACTTTAATGATAAATACCTAAATATGAACGAGTGAGTATTATCTCGTGAATAGCTTTAGAGCCAGGAGTTAATATCCTGGAATGAGGTCGCTAATTGTCACGGGGTTTTTAAAATAAATGCAAAATTAAATGATAATGTTCAATAATACTGAAGAGCAGGGACAATGAATTGTCTTGCTAAATCAAGCAATGATTACTTTATGCCGGTCCGCTTTGCCGACTCTCTCAGAACGAGAATTTATAAACTTTCTCAACAGTACACAGCAGAGACTAATTACTCACAATTGCTGTTTATTGGTACTGTTAGCCTCTGGAGAAAGTTACTTCACCCCTGACAATAAATAACTAATACTATTAATAATATCAGGTTCTTGCGGATGTGTAACTCCTAGAAGGCACAACGGACTTTAAGCTTAATACAACAAGACTGGCGTAAGTACCAGTTATGAATAGCAAAACGTTTATGCAAGCTAGGAGCTATAAGGGAAATAAGCTTAATTGTGGAGAAATGAAACACGAGTTTACATTACATTAAGCTCAAGAAAAAGAACTGTTAAATTTATTGATTACAAAGAAATAAATTTAACGTTACATTTGAAATGAATTCAAAATAAAGAGATCACATTCACTCACTCACTCAAAAGCTAAATTCTTAAACCTAGGAAAAGCACGTTAACTAAACTCTTAAGTCTAGGAAAACAAAAAGAAAATACTGGTCAATGAAGCATATCACCAAAGAAGGGTGGGAGTCTGGAGAACTGTAGTCTAGTGGAGTCTGGGTGCTAGATGACCTCTCACTACTGGAGCACAGAACCTCACTCCGTCGTGACAGACAAAAGACTCAATTCAAATACGATGCGTGCGGTAGGAATATGCACAGGCCACCGGAAGAAGGCGTGGCCAACGGTCGAGGCAAGTAGGGGCGAACAATAAAGAAACAATAATATCGCTCAGTAGAGTACTTAATGACGTGCATTAGATCGGTCACTTTTGAAACAGTGACGAATGTTTTGAAAAGTATACCACCGAAATGGAGAGAGAAACGGTTAACTGAACGATACACAGTGAGTTTTCCACTAATGGTTCGTGGTTTCTCACAAAAGGAAAATGTCGCGAATTTGATTCGTGACACGTCTATAACGATGGGGCTTCAGTGATGCTGGGATAAAAATTGCGGCCAAAGTAGCATTTCAAGGAAGTAGCTTCAAATGCAAAAGTGGTTCGCTGTATGATCCGTCTTTTTGCACTGGCGTGAAAAGCCCTCTCTGATGCCCTTTGCAACATCCTGGAGGTAGTGGTAAAAAGTGTCAGTTTTGTGAAAACATGATTTGAACTCTCGCCTTTTCCAGAAACTCTATGAGGAAATGGATTCAGAGCATAAATCCATCCTCTTTTACTCCACAGTGCAATGACTCTCCAAGGGCAATGTTGAGTAAAGGGTATCGGAGCTTCGGAGAGAATGTAAACTTTTCTGGAATTGAAAGGGAAGGATGATCTATTAAGTCTCTTCAACCAGGCATTGTGGGAGTCCCATCTTGATACCTGGCCGACGTTTTTGAACAGCTAAACAGACTGAGTCTCAACCTACAAGGCAATGAAAGAAATGTATTTCACCTCATGGACTGCATGCATCCATTTCTTGATAAACTCCAGAACTGGCAAAAGGAAAGAGAGTGCAAAAAATGTTGTCATGTTTGAGAATCTTTCAACGTTCTTGAGATTAAAGAGGATCGTCTACTTGACCCATCACTCAGAAGTGAAATAGTTCAACACATAATGTCCTTTGAAAGCGAGCTCATAAGATTCATCCCAGAATTCAGGGAGGAAGAAGGGAAATTGGTGAAGAATCCTTTCTCTGACACTCTTAAGATTGTCATTCCCAATGATGTTCAGGGAGAATTCCTTGACCTCAAGAATGATTCTATTTCCAGAAACGTTTTTGAAGAAAAATACCAGAGTGTGTTCTTGTGCTCGATGTGTCTGTAATATCCAAAAGTAACTGAAATCGCACTTACTGTAGAGTCAACTTGCCTTTATCCAAAATATATATATGTGAAACAGGTTTCTCCACCCTTCCGCACATAAAATGTAAACGACACAATCAGATGGATGTGAACCCAGATATTAGATGTGTGTTGTCAGTGACTCCACCTCGAATCAATTGAGTGATTGAAAGCAAACAGTGTCATCCATCCAATTGATATGCAACAAAATATGCTTTCTGACATAAATGGAGACCATTAAAAGATTTTTTTTTTTCATCATTAATTTCGAATGACCTGAGAGAAATTTGAAAGAAGGCCACAAGGATGTTACTTAATTCCCCACAAGTAGGGAAAGAAGTAAAAAAAAGTTTGAGAAACATTGGCCGACACCAGTGTGAATGCATCGTAGTGTCAATGCAGCAAACATAATCATTAATAGCTTACCTCACCATAATATATTAAATGGAAAAGGAATCATAAGATAAACAGACATACAGTGAATCATATCAGTAAGATGGAACAATGGTTGTCAATATACACAGGATAATGAAAAACAGAGAATGCACGGAAATTAACAGTTACTGTAAAACTCGAAGGGTCACTGTTTCCTCTGTAAGATAAACAAAAAAAAATTTAAAGAGGAAGTTGAAGATATACGAGATCGATTAAAGGGCAGACTTATCAGACAGAGGGAATCAGACATTCCATCCTACACTTATGATTGCGATCAATAGTAAAAAGGGTCGCGATTATCATGTGGGAACCATACCTTCATCCATGAGCCGTGATGACATTAAAGAGTATCATACCAGTATATGAGCCTACCTTTTACACTGAGTTAGTGTATGCTTTCCTTACACCATGTACCTGATATCAACTGACATAAATTTAATGCAAACTGGTAAATCACTGCTACACACACACACACACACACACACACACACACACACACACACACACACACACACACAAAATTAATACCAAGGATATCAAATGACATACTAAACTTAGAGGAATACAATATACAGTATGGAGAAGAGACAGATATTTAAAAAAAGGAGGAATTATACTATTAACTAAGAAAAATCTAAAAGTCAAGGAAATAAAACTAGATATACCATCACAAGTAGAACTGATTGCAGTAGAGATCGACACATCTGAAGGTAAAGTACTTGTAGCCAATTTGTACATGCCACCCAGATCAAACACATGGGAAAGAGCCGAATATGAGGACCTGGCAGAGTGTACAATTCAGAGTGTAAGATCATTGCTACATAAAATGGAAGAGAAATCGGAAAGAATTATACTAACTGGGGACTTCAATACAAATATAAATTGGAATACTCTAGATATAAATAGCCAAGAAAGCTGTTGGGACCAAAAGCTCCTGGATCTTGTACAAGAGTTTTTCTTAACGCAACATGTGAGGGAAACCACCAGAAAAAGAGGACTTGATGTACCTTCAGTGCTAGATCTAATATTTACAAGGCAAGAAAATGATATTAACAGTTTAATATATCACCCTCCACTCGGCAAAAGCGATCATGCAGTACTAAATTATAACTTCAGGATAGCATATGACATAGTAAACAGCAATGATAGTTACAAAAAGAGCCTAAACTATAAAAAGGGAAATTATCAAGACCTAAAGAAGTATTTCTTAGAAGTTGATTGGGAAAATGAGCTTAGAGGACAAGATTTAAACGCTGTATATAAAAAATTCTGTGAATTTTATGAAATAGGAGTCCAGAAGTACATCCCACAGCACAAAGAAGCAGATAAGAAAATAAAAAAATGGTTCAATACAAAATGTAAAAAATCAAAAGAAAGAAGAGATTTGTTGTGGAATAGATACAGAAGACACAATAGTGAAAGGGCGTATAATAATCACAAACAGGCAAGAAACGACTATACAAGAATAAGGAGGGAAGCCCAAAAACAGTTTGAGGAGGATATAATAAATAAAAGTAGTGATCAACCAAAGCTGTTTTACAGCTATATCAGAAGCAAAACTAAAGTAAAAGATATAATACACTCCATTACGGACGAGGGAATCACTTATACACAAGAGAAAGATATTTGTGAAGCTCTAAATAAGAATTTCCGATTAGTTTTTACAGAAGAAAAAATTTTTGAGAGGGACTATGTGGAACATGCATGTCCACACATACTACCAGATATACAAATAGCAGAAAAAGTAATACAGAAGGAGTTAAGAAGATTAGACAGAGGAAAAGCAAGTGGTCCTGATGAAATTTCATGTTAGGTATTACGAGAATGTGGAAAGGAGTTAAGTAAACCATTATTTTTAATTTTCAAGAAATCCTTGAGTCAAGGTAAACTACCTGATATTTCGAAAAAAGCAAATATTGTCCCCTTATTCAAGAAAGGAAATAGACAAAATCCACTCAACTACCGACCAGTATCACTGACCAGTGTTGTAAGCAAGGTATTAGAAAAACTTATAAGAAAAGCTTGGGTAAACCATCTAGAAGAACACAGTATGATAACAGAAATACAGTTTGGTTTCAGAAAAGGAAAATCATGTGTTACTAATCTGTTGAGCTACTATGACAGAGTAACAAATACAATACAGGAAAGAGAAGGATGGGTGGACAGTATCTATTTAGATTTCAAGAAAGCTTTTGACATAGTACCACACCAAAGACTTTTATGGAAACTGTACCATCAACGAGGAATTCGAGGCAAACTGTTTTGTTGGATGCAAGACTTTCTCATAAAAAGAGAAATGAGGACAGTACTAAGAGGAAACTACTCATCATGGAAAGAAGTGACTAGTGGAGTACCACAGGGTTCAGTGCTGGCACCAATCATGTTTTTAGTGTATATAAATGATATAAACAGTAACACTGGAAATGAGAGCTATCTGAATATGTTTGTAGATGATGCAAAAATACAAAGGAGAATTACTAACACAGACTCTTGTAAAGAGCTACAAGGAGAATTAAATAAACTTCATGAATGGAGTAGTACATGGCAAATGGAATTCAATGTGGACAAGTGTCATGTAATCAAGTTTGGTAAAAGTGGAAAAAGACCTGATTGGGATTATAAGTTAGGAAATAAAACCCTATACACATCAGAAAGAGAGAAAGACCTAGGTGTGATTATCAATAACAGACTATCTCCGGCTGACCACATCAACGAGAAGGCACGGAACATGTATACACTGCTTGCAAATATGAGAATAGCATTCACATACATAAATGAAGACATGCTAAGAAGGATAATAACATTATTCATTAGACCAACCCTGGAATATGCATCAGTAGTCTGGAGTCCTCATCTCAAAAAGCACATAGACAAGATTGAAAAAGTTCAAAGGGCCGCTACAAGATGGATACCAAGCTTAAGGGACCTAAGCTACGAAGAAAGACTAAATAAACTGAATCTACCAACACTACAGGAGAGAAGGAAAAGAGGTGACATGATAATGCTATATAAGTGCATATCAGGGAAGGAGAAAATAGACATAAATGATTACTTAACATATGGAGAAGCATCAGCAAGAGGACACTGCAAAAACTGCATTAGAAGAGAGGTGAAAAAGACGTAAGGAAATTCAGTTTCCCAAACAGAGCAATTGATCAATGGAATGCACTACCAAATGAAATAGTGTGTGCCAAAACAATTCACAAATTTAAGGATATGTACGATAAATATGGTTTAAGACACGGGACAGTACGAGCTTGACTCATTCCTGTAAAGATACAATTAGGTAAGAACACACACACACACACCTGTACTGTTGGATGCAGGATATTCTCGGAAAAACGGAAATGAGAACAGTACAAAGGGGAAATTACTCATCATGGAGGGAAGTGACTAGCAGAGTTCCACAGGGCTCAGTGCTGGCACCAATTATATATTTAGTACATATTAATGACACAGACAGTAACATTGGAAATGGAAGCTATCTAAATATGTTTGTGATGATGCAAAAATACAAAGCAAAACTACGAACACAGATTCTTGCAAAGAGCTACAAGAGGTATTAAAAAAACTTCATGAATGGAGCAGTAAATGGCAAATGGAATTTAAGGTGGACAAGTGTCATGTAATTAACACCTCAATGGCCGCCGGTGTCGAACGATGTTTAGCTGATAAATGGCCTCAGGCATCGTTTGAGAGCGGCTTATAAGAAATTGTAAAAATTTTTGGGAAGTGAACGAACGTTCTGAACGTCTTCAGACTGACCTACACTACACTCCCATACACCTTGTCAAGCAGTTCAGAGCCTGCTGCTGTGATGAGTGGATTTTCGATTTTTGCACTCCTGGCCATGCCGAAACAAACACAACTACATCGATTATCTTTACCCAGGCAGAGAATATCATCTTTGTCTTGTCATGCAAAACACACACAATCACCTGTTTACGATTATGAATTAATACAGGCACAAACAAAAAAGACATGATAAGTGAAAAATACATTTTTGTCTTGGTATCTTTACCTATTTGCTCAGGTTTATTATATTAGTTTGGATCATTCGATTCAGTGCAACTTGTAGAAAACTGTGAAAACTTGCGGGAAGCGAACGAACATCTGGGATATGAGAATGACCTTCACGCTCTCACACCTCATGCCCTCATCTGCCACTATCAGTTAGCCACCGGCTGTGAACAGTGGATGTACGATTTTTTCGCTCATGGCCATGCTTTAAACACACATAAATACACCCATTATCTCGACGCCGACAGAAAATATCATCTTTTTCCTTCCTTACAAAACACACACAACCACCTTGTTTACGATTATGAATAAACAGAGGCATAGACAAAAAAGACATGAAAATATATGAAAAATTCATTTTTGATATCTTTACCTATTTGCTCTGGTTTGTTGCACTGTTTTGAATAATTTTACATATTCTTTGCCTTTTTACAAGCATAACAGGATAGTTTTTTGTGTTCACGTGATACTTTCGTGGGTGAAAAGAACTTCCTTCCCTTCCTGCTAATCAGCTCGTGCAAGGTGATTATGGCAGCTTGTCTTGCAATTCTGACGGTGTAAAGTGTTGTGAAACATCCAGCTGTACCATATTTCCTTACCCAGGCAGAAAATATACTTTCCCACACTGACAACAGACAGGCAGCTACATATATTGCGAAAATAACAAGGTAAAATGATAGAGAAAGGTGGACGTGTTATTACAGGAAAAAAACGTTTTCCCCCGTCAGTAAACGTATTTATTTCTGCTTTGTATTCGTAACAATTAGACTCATTCGTAGTTCTGAAACTGCATTACGATTCTATTTTTACCCATGCCCGTGGTGTGGGAGCGGCAAGTTGCGACTCAACTTATTACTAATCGGATCTGACCCTCATCTCCCGTGGGAGAGCCTAGCCTCGGGGGATGGGCAGTTTTCTCATTTAGGGCTGAAAATTCAACCCTTTCCCTTTTTTTTCCAAGCATGGACACAACGATAACTTAAAAAATAACTCGATACTACCATAAACATATTTTATATAACAAAGGAGAAAAAATATTCATAATATTTTTTTTCTAGCCAGTCCTAACATATTATGTACTAAAATCATTCGATATCATCATATCTAATATATGCGCAACATTTCAGCACCATTCACAGTGTTTTGGGGGTAAAAAAAAATATTGACACGTGCGATGTTGCAGTGCAGCAGCACCTCTCAGCGGCGAATATCAGTTGCCGATATTTCTGCAGCTTTCACGCTCCATTGCAAGGTATAGAGTGGGTCTATGAAGCTGGGATTTGCACAATTAGGTGCGTCTGAACTTTTTCTTCAATATGGCAAGCAAAAAAAATAAATAAATGTTCGAATCTTCAGAAAATGACCCCGTCGTCGGCCTGGGGTGCACATAAAATTCTGGACCCACGGCCATGTAGAGGTTTAAGTTTGGTATAAGTGAAAAAAGCCCAGATTGGTATTAAAAGTTAGAGAGTTCAACCCTACACATGTCAGAGAGGGAGAAGGACCTAGGAGTGATTATCAATAACAGCCTATCTCCGGCTGACCACATCAGTGAAAAGATACGTAACATGCATACAATGCTTGCTAAGATGAGAATAGCATTCATATATACAAATGAAGACATGCTGTGAAAGATAATAACATCATTCATCAGACCAACCATATAGTGAGTATCAGTAGTCTGGAATTCTCATCTTAAACTGAGATTGAAAAAGTACAAAGCTCAGCTACAAACTGGGTACGAAGGTTAACGGATCCAAATTATGAAGAAACTAGAAAATCTGAATCTATGAACAACACAGGAGAGAAGGAAATGAGGAGACATGATTATGCTTTATAAATGCATCTGAGGCAGGAGAGAATAGACAAATGAATACATAATCTATGGGGAAGCATCAGCAAGAGAACAATACAAAGAACAACAACAACAAAAAAAAGAGGTGATAAAGATGTACAGAAATTCAGTTTCCCAAATACTGTAGGGGAATTGATCAGTGGAATACACTACCGAATGAAACAGTGTGTGCCAAACTATTCATAGATTTAAGGGTATGCATGATAAAAATACAGTAGTTTAATACACGGGAGAGTACGAGCTTCACCCATTCCTGTAAAGGTGCTAATAGATAAGAACAATTAAGTAAGGTAAGAACACACGGGAAGGTATGATGTGAAGTGGCTGTCTCGATCTGCCTGTAAATTGGTGTATCTGATGACAGAGAGGCATTAAGCAAGAAAGGAAATAGAACGATAAAGAAACATGTAGAGAAGACAGGGCGAGAGAGAGCCTGGCTTCATTTACTTATTCCGCTGAATACTCGTACTAATCATTATTATCAGTCTGAGTTTGTCCACTACCAGCATACGCCATCATCATCATCATTAACTATAGTCAGTTCACTGCAGGACAAAGGCCTCTCTCAATTGGCTGTCAACTTCTTCCATCCAGACCCAGCAAATCTCAGTCTAGTCTTGCTATCTTGTCCTATGATACCTCTTCTCTCTGTGTATCTGGTATGTCACTCAGTTAGCCTGGCTGTCTTTCTGTTTTCTGTCTACAAATGACTCACCTGTTCACATTCAGTTCTCCTTCTAAATTATAGAGGTTATATCCTCCACTTTCATTTGTTCCCTTATCCAGAAAGCTCTGTTTTTATCTGCTACTGTAGCACCCACCATGATCCTTTCCATTTCTTTCTGAGCACTCCTAAGTATACACCCAAACAATTTTGTTAGACTGCATGTTTTAGGTCTTCCAAATAAGTGAAGCCTCTTTTTTTCCGAAAATCATGGGACTTTCAATGTTTCGTTTAATTGTTTTTTTAGGATAAAAGATTCTGTAATGATATGTAGGATACAAGGGAACAGTACTGTACTCACCTATCCCCCATTTCTGGCGACGTCTAGCTCACCACCACCACCACCACCCCAAAAACCATTTAACCATCACCAAAACACTTCATACGTTGTAGTAACTACGTATGTAACTGCGCTTTTGTAACTGTAACAGAAACTGTCAACTTGAATAAATCTTCACTCAAATAAACTTAAATAAACCTTCACCAAAACAATTACGTTATTCACTGTAAGCATTTCGAACAAAAAAAGTCTTAAACCAAATTGTTTTTTTTATATTTTCTGTTTCCTTATTCAATCATTTCCACATCATCCACATCAACTCCCACACCATCCAATTCTTCCGAGGTGGTGGATGCAGGTGAGGGAGTGGGCAACTCGCTCGCTCTAGTGACTAGCAGAGCAACCGTAAACTAATGCTAGTGGCGCGAAAGAAGTCCGCCGGGTTTGAATTTTCGGATAGATTTCAGATATTAGCGGTTAATGGAAATGAGAACGTTTTGGTAAAACTTACGGTTAATGGGATATTAGGGTTAAAAGAATTTCGGATAAAAGAGACCACTGTAAACGGGAAGGACATTAATTATACAGGCAACACAACAGTAGGGCCTAATTAGTTATGCCTCATGTACTGTAGTTCCGTAGGTCACAGAGTCCTCCCTCCCATTCCTGTTCCTCGCTTGATTTCATTATCATGACCTGGGATTGTATGAGGTGCATGTATTCCTGAACACATGCTAGTTCCTCATCTATTTTCATTAAAAGGACGTTAGCTTGTCTGATACATATAATGTTGTTTTTCTTCATGTCCATTTTCAAGCTTTCCCACAAACATCAGCCGTCCAGATCGATATCATTTCCTGCAGTTCTTCCCTTGATTCACTGAAAAGAACTGGGTTGTCATGTAATCGAACAGTATTATGTCCCTCACTTCAATAATTATTCCTCTGCCATCCTAGTAAAAATTTCTGAAAATGTATTTTGGCGGCGCTGTGACTAATATGCACTGAATATCCTTATTTGACACCTGTTTTAGTAATATCCTAGCTAACCTTATGAAGTTTTATGAACGCGATGTTATATTTTTAAACAAATTTTTAGTACAGATAAATTCTTCTCACATTGTTCTAGAGTTGTTCTCATCACTGCAGTTGTTTCCACTGATGAAAATGCTTTCGCATAATCAATAAACGCCATTCACAGGTGTTTCTAATTTATGAAGCTTTCTCAGTCACGTGAACCTTTCTCAGTTACAGAGCTTCCTGGATATGGGAACAGATAGAAGTAAAGGATATGATAACTATAATTAAGAAGAAAAACTGGATATGTAAGAGTTAGGTCCTCTGTAGAGAGATAACAATATGGGGAGACAGGGTAACTGAGTGGCAACCCAAAGATAGAATGATGGAGAGGCATCAGAGGGCATATATATAATCTATTTTAAAGTAGCCACTGCGTAGTTCGGCTTCGTCTTTCTAGTCGGCTTGCATGTTGCGTAGAACGAATTCGATTTCTTAGTATTTTTGTGTAGTTTTTCATGGCAGGGTGAAGACTAAGTAGCAGAAAACTCTCTCTCTCTCTCTCTCTCTCTCTCTCTCTCTCTCTCTCTCTTTCGTAACCATGACAGCTCTTTCATTTCAGATCACTTCATCAATTACTTTACTACAGGGTACTTCATTTACTTGAAAGCCAGCTGCCACTTTAGTAAAATCAGTGCTGGCCCCAACATCATTCATTGACCAACTCATCTTTCCTCCTTTCAAAGCCTTCTTTATTTCTTCCAGTATAATGCTGGGGATTATTACATTTACGATTTCTGCAACCTGAACAGGCTCCGCGATCGTGGTACTGGTACTGAAAATTTCTGCATAAATCTCTTCTGTGTTTCAGTTCGTTTATTTCTGTTAGTTAGCTTTACTTCTGTTAGTTTCAGTTAGCTTATTGCTGAAATCTCCATTTGTGTCTCAGAACAGATATTTGTCTTCCTTCACAAAGCTTCTGCTAGATTTTTTTTAATATTCCTCGAGTTCTCACATTTTCCTTAGTTCTGCTGTTAAGTAAAACTTTCAGATCTTCTTGAGAATATACATTAGTTATACTACTTAGGAGGGAACTCTCCTTCTCTTTACGATCATGTTCCTATTCATCTACTTCAGAAGATCCTTTATAGTCTCTGGGGGTTTGCAGTCACTGTTTTACTTTCTGCTTCTAGAGATGTATTGCTTACGTCTCTAGAAAATTTTTACTCGTATATTCTAAAGGCGATATCTCTCATCCACTCAAAGCCAGCATTTATTCTGACCTAACAATCTAAATTCTGACATTACTGTAAGGGTGGTGTAAGGAAATACGAGTCTGAGACAAATTTTATTCCTGGCCGGTTTCACTCAAAAGCTTCTTCAGAGGAATGCTTTCACTTAGGCAAATCTAACCTTAAATAGGTACCTACAGGATGCAGTGAATCACTAGGGACCTGAATTGACTATAGTCCTTTCACCGCAAGAAGTCCGTTCAGGGTGGGGCCCACCTGGTGAATCACCTCTAGGGGTGTTGCCAAATCAACCGTAGTACATGCCTCTCTTCTCTTATTTCCCATCTATGTGCTATTTGAAATTGTTTTTTATATTCTGTATATAGTAAAGGAAGCTATGTAGTACATTGGGTATCACGTTTTAGAATTATAACAACGATATGAATGAATTCTATGACACGTGGCAGTGCTTTTTTTCCCATGTTGCCACGCCGAGGTCAGCGAGGGACCCAGGGTCACTCCCTGTCTAGCCACCACCCAGGATGGAAGGTCCCACAACTCCCGCCACAAAGTTGGATGGAAGTAGTGCGACATGCCAAACAAGTACAAGATGAAGATGCACAACAAGACATAGCAGCATAACATTTCGTAGAGTTATTCGTCGTCAATATAACAGAAAGTTCTGATGACAAAGAAGATTATGATTAAAGATCAGAGAGAGGATCAGGCCTACAGGGGAAACCTCTTAAAAATAAAACGCGCCTAGATTTTTACCTCATAGGTGGTGTGGAAAAAAAGTTGAAAATAAATAATAAATATATACAAAAAATATATATATATAAATATATATATATATATATATATATATATATATATATATATATATATATATATATATATATATATATATATATATATATATATATATATATATATAGATAGATAGATACATATATAGATATATATATATAGATATATATATATATATATATATATATATATATATATATATACAGAGAGAGAGAGAGAGAGAGAGAGAGAGAGAGGGAGAGAGAAACAGGTGGGATGGGGGTAGGTAGGGAGACAGAGTGATAATCCGATAATTGGTGGTCAAATTGGCAAGGTCGCACTCGGGGCAATTCCAACTTCTGCCACACCCTGAACGGACTTCTTGCTGCGAAAGTAGTATAGTCTGCTGGACGCTGATTGGTCCGTTTTCTTTCTAACCTGGCAACTTAGGCTCCTTTGTGTGACCAGATCACGTCACCTATGTGTTGTTGTTTTTGTTTGTCTGTGTTTAGGAAATAGGCCTCCAAAGCTTTTCTGTGTGTGCTAGTTAAACCTCTTTCTAGCACTGCTGCATTTTCCCATCTAGGTAGATGACCATTATCGCCAATTTGGTTAATTAGGGCGCTAGTTGCACAGTGATATTTTCCATCTACTTTATGATCTTTTAACAGTGTCTAGTTCCCTAGTTGTTTCTCCATAGTAGGATACATCACAACTGCTACATGGAATTTTTTACACCACACTTTTCTCATTGCGAGAAACTTTTCCTTTCTTTCTCATGAGATAATTGATATTTCTGCCCCCTGAAGTTATACGAGTAGTGTTGATGTTGGTATGGCATAAAAGTTTTCAATGACTTATAACCCAGTTCTGACTTACAACTAAGTTAGAACTAGGTACAGTAATGTTTTCCGCTTCTTTCCTTTCCAATTTTGGTATTTTTGTTATTTCATAAGCTTTCTCATTTCGCATGATTAACAGACCGTTCGGGTACTCTGATTTATCAAACACATTCGTTACATACCCCAGCTCACTCATGAGGTATTAATCGCTACATATCCTGCTGGCACTATGATAAAACCTGGCATCATGGTGACTGTGAATATGAATGAAGTCATCCTTGTTCGTTGGTTTTCTATATACTCCACTGGAAATCTTATTTCATCTGAAGACCTTATTATTGGTACATATAGGAAAGGTGATTTTCCACTCTTTTCTTCCTCCACAGTGAACTGTATTTTCTCACTGACTTGGTTTAATTTTTCCAGCAGTGCACTGATGGTATTGTTGCTTTGCGTGGTCACTTGCTCGTCATCCACATACCTTGGTCACACTGCTCGATCTCTGGCATCCTCCATATTCATTCCTTAATCCCTGAGGTCACACTTTACGACCTCCTCTCAGGTCTTATTCGGTCTACCTCTCGCAAACCTACTCCCCTAAGTATACACTTCTCACCTTCCACACCCAAATGTCATCCTCCATTCTCTCAACATACACAAACCATCTCAATCTACCTCTCCTCATCACAACACCAATACACTGAAGGTCCATCCTTCCTCTCATCTCTTGAATTGTAAACCTAGGCCCACTAGGCCTCGCATTCAAGGACACATTTTACATCATTATCTCATTGTCATTTCTGTACATTTGAGCCTATAAATATCCTCTTCCTTTACTGCCCAGAGCCCACTACCATAAAGCATTCTGCTTCTAACACATACCTCATTCAAAGGTCAGTTAGCACGTTGGGAGAGCCCTCTCGATGTCAGAAAAGGCAACAGCTCCCTGAATTTCCCCCAACCACCCACTGCCACAGCCACAGAGCTAACTTCAGCCCCAACTCCAGCATATAACATGTTCCTCCCCCCCCCCCGGAAAAAAAAAAATCTTCCACACGCTCAAGAGCTCACTAGCAACATCAGTACTTTCACGCCTGACAATTTCTGCCAGCTTTTCCTGACACGTGGCACACAATAAATCACCAATATCTGGCAGTTTATCCCGAAGACCACTTCACCTTTTATGCACTCACTTATCACAAATACTTCACAAAATGAATTACTTCCCACACCCTTGTGGCAAGCCGTACAGGGTCAGTCTCATTCTGCTTTGACAGTACCGCCAGCAGCCCAAATATCATCACTTTTGTTTTATCCGCTTTTTCTCTCTAACCTTTGTGTCCCATTCCATCTCTCCATTTCCTACATCTTTCCTCCATCTCCATTTCATTTTCTGCAATCAACACCAAGTCATCAGCTTACAACATCTTCCACGGGAGTCCGTTTCTGAAGTCACGTGAGAGGGCTTCAAGTACATCGTAAACAGCATAGGACTCAAAACTGACCCCTGATGCACACCAGCATTCAAGGAAAACTCATCACTCAAAACTCCATTCACTTTTACCTGGGTGCTCGCTAACCAGCCACTCCTCCAACCCAAGCTTTCTATTTGCCAACTTCACCAGCTCTCTAGGGACTCTGTCAAAGGTCTTTTCCAGATCAACAAAAACAAATTACAGATCCCTTTTCGTCCCAATATATTTTTCCTGAAACTGTCGAACAACGAAGAACCATCGCAAACAATTTGGGGCTTATGAAATAACAAAAAAAAAAAAAAAAAAAAAAATGGAAAGGAAAGAAGCGGAAAACATTACTGTACCTAGTTCAAACTTAGTTATAAGTCAGAACTGGGTTATAAGTCATTGAAAACTTTTATGCCATACCAACATCAACACTACTCGTATAACTTCAGGGGGCAGAAATATCAATTATCTCATGAGAAAGAAAGGAAAAGTTTCTCGCAATGAGAAAAGTGTGGTGTAAAAAATTCCATGTAGCAGTTGTGATGTATCCTACTATGGAGAAACAACTAGGGAACTAGACACAGTGTTAAAAGATCATAAAGTAGATGGAAAATATCACTGTGCAACTAGCGCCCTAATTAACCAAATTGGCGATAATGGTCATCTACCTAGATGGGAAAATGCAGCAGTGCTAGAAAGAGGTTTAACTAGCACACACAGAAAAGCTTTGGAGGCCTATTTCCTAAACACAAACAAACAAAAACAACAACACATAGGTGACGTGATCTGGTCACACAAAGGAGCCTAAGTTGCCAGGTTAGAAAGAAAACGGACCAATCAGCGTCCAGCAGACTAGTCAATTCAGGTCGCTAGTGATTCACTGGATCCTGTAGGTACCTACTTAAGGTTAGATTTGCCTAAGTGAAAGCATTCCTCTGAAGAAGCTTTTGAGTGAAACCGGCCAGGAATAAAATTTGTCTCAGACTCGTGTTTCCTAACACCACCTTTACAGTAATGTCAGAATTTAGATTGTTAGGTCAGGATAAATGCTGGCTTTGAGTGGATGAGAGATATCGCCTTTAGAATATACGAATAAAAAAATTTCTAGAGACGTAAGCAATTCATCTCTAGAAGCAGAAAGTAAAACAGTGACTGCAAACCCCCAGAGAGTATAAAGGATCTTCTGAAGTAGATGAATAGGAACATGATCGTAAGGAGAAGGAGAGTTCCCTCCTAAGCAGTATAACTAATGTATATTCTCAAGAAGATCTGAAAGTTTTACTTAAGAGCAGAACTAAGGAAAATGTGAGAACTCGAGGAATATTAAAAATAATCTAGCAGAAGCTTTGTGAAGGAAGACAAATATCTGTTCTGAGACACAAATGGAGATTTCAGCAATAAGCTAACTGAAACTAACAGAAGTAAAGCTAACTAACAGAAATAAACTAACTGAAACACAGAAGAGCTTTATGCAGAAATTTTCAGTACCAGTACCACGATCGCGGAGCCTGTTCAGGTTGCAGAAAGCGTAAATGTAATAATCCCCAGCATTATACTGGAAGAAATAAAGAAGGCTTTGAGAGGAGGAAAGATGAGTTGGTCAGTGAATGATGTTGGGGCCAGCACTGATTTTACTAAAGTGGCAGCTGGCTTTCAAGTAAATGAAATACCCTATAGTTAAGTAATTTATGAAGTGCTCTGAAATGAAAGCGCTATCCAGGTTACGAAAAGAGAAAGAGAGAGAGAGAAATGAATTCCCCGAGCTAGTTAACTAAGGCCACATAGCCCCGCGGGGGTCACAGGAGGACGCTACCCCTCCCGGCAACGGTAGCCCGAGCGAGGCTCGAACTTGTGACCTCCCGATCACAAGCTCAGCGCGCTACCACTGCGCTACCGCGCCCCCCAGATAGATAGATAGAGAGAGAGAGAGAGAGAGTTCTCTGCTTCCAAAGTATGAAGACTTAAGGAATTAATGCCTACTTAGTCTTCACCCTGCCATGAAAAACTACACAAAAATACTAAGAAATCGAATTCGTTCTACGCAACATGCAAGCCGACCAGAAAGACCAAGCCGAACTACGCAGTGGCTACTTTAAAATAGATTATATATATGCCCTCTGATGCCTCTCCATCATTCTATCTTTGGGTTGCCACTCAGTTACCCTCTCTCCCCATATTGTTATCTCTCTACAGAGGACCTAACTCTTACATATCCAGTTTTACTTCTTAATTATAGTTATCATATCCTTTACTTCTATCTGTTCCCATATCCAGGAAGCTCTGTAACTGAGAAAGGTTCACGTGACTGAGAAAGCTTCATAAATTAGAAACACCTGTGAATGGCGTTTATTGATTATGCGAAAGCATTTTCATCAGTGGAAACAACTGCAGTGATAAGAACAACTCTAGAACAATGTGAGAAGAGTTTATCTGTACTAAAAATTTGTTTAAAAATATAACATCGCGTTCATAAAACTTCATAAGGTTAGCTAGGATATTACTAAAACAGGTGTCAAATAAGGATATTCAGTGCATATTAGTCACAGCGCCGCCAAAATACATTTTCAGAAATTTTTACTAGGATGGCAGAGGAATAATTATTGAAGTGAGGGACATAATACTGTTCGATTACATGACAACCCAGTTCTTTTCAGTGAATCAAGGGAAGAACTGCAGGAAATGATATCGATCTGGACGGCTGATGTTTGTGGGAAAGCTTGAAAATGGACATGAAGAAAAAGAACATTATATGTATCAGACATGCTAACGTCCTTTTAATGAAAATAGATGAGGAACTAGCATGTGTTCAGGAATACATGCACCTCATACAATCCCAGGTCATGATAATGAAATCAAGCGAGGAACAGGAATGGGAGGGAGGACTCTGTGACCTACGGAACTACAGTACATGAGGCATAACTAATTAGGCCCTACTGTTGTGTTGCCTGTATAATTAATGTCCTTCCCGTTTACAGTGGTCTCTTTTATCCGAAATTCTTTTAACCCTAATATCCCATTAACCGTAAGTTTTACCAAAACGTTCTCATTTCCATTAACCGCTAATATCTGAAATCTATCCGAAAATTCAAACCCGGCGGACCTGTTTCGCCACCAGCGTTAGTTTACGGTTGCTCTGCTATTGTCGCGACAGCGAGAGGTGGCGGAGAAGCACCTCCCTCAGGGAGGAGTGAGGAAAAGGCTTTCCTTCTCTCGTCCCTGATTGTTCTATGGTGATGGGCAGAATGGGGAGGTGTGAGAGCGCTTATAAATCCCTCATAGTACCGTCACCAAATTGATCGCCATGGTTCGAAGCTTTATTTATTGCTCCAGCAGTTAATATGTGTACACAGACTATTACCTATGGTATATCACAATACATACAGGTGTGCATGTTGATATTCTAGAATATGAAAATCCAGCCAAACATTTAAGGAGTAAAACATTAGAAAGGACAAGATAATACTCACCATAAGCTAAAATCAGGGAAGGAGAGAGAGAGAGAGAGAGAGAGAGAGAGAGAGAGAGAGAGCAGAATACAGAAAAAGAAACACGTGTGCTTTGAGGGAGTGGTAATGACAAGATCAGGTCAACCGGGACATACTTGTCATTCCTAAGCCCCTTTCTTCTCTCCCCTACCCCGTCGCTCCGGAGGGCGTACATGCATACATTCAGACATATAATTTATACATACAGTATATACATGCATCATATATACGGTATATATATATATATATATATATATATATATATATATATATATATATATATATAGAGAGAGAGAGAGAGAGAGAGAGAGAGAGAGAGAGAGAGAGAGAGACTAAACTGGTTTAAACCAACACGAACAGGAGCATCGCTCACTGTGAAAACGTTGTTCACCTGTCAAGATTTTTTTTTTTTTTCGATTGTGCGCAGGTATGCTACGTTTATATTTTAGAATAAAGCATTTGAAAGGCCATACAATATACATCTCAAGCCAAAAGCAATGCATTCCGTCGGACATGCAGACAAAGCAGCTGGAAGGTGAGGTGAAGAGTCAAGATGCAAAATACAGGGGAAACAAAGGCAAACATTCTCTGAGGCTCACACTGGGCTCACGTCCCTGGGGATTATCATGGAGGGCTGAAGGGAATCACAGGTCACAAGATCCACCTGTCCATACTTGCCACTCCTTAACCCTTTCTTCCCTATGTTGTTCTCTCTCTCTCTCTCTCTCTCTCTCTCTCTCTCTCTCTCTCTCTCTCTCTCTCTCTCTCTCTCTCTCTCTCTCTCGAAACACACCACAACAAAATGTATGCAAAAACGTATATATATATATATATATATATATATATATATATATATATATATATATATATATATATATATATATATATATATATATATATATATATATATATATATATATATATATACGTGGAAGGATTGCATATACCGGTAATGACTATTGACGTGGAATAGTGTACGAGTCCTGGAGTATGATAATGAGGGGCGCGCGCACACACGCGCGAGCGCACACACACACACACACACACACACACACACACACACACACCAGAATATATTGTCCCTTGAGAATTCCTCCCTCCTCAGGTCACACACACTCTCGGCTGCTTTTCATTTTAACTTCCTTCTTCCTTATGTATTATGAAACTTATCTCTACATCAAATCCTTTATCAATACCCCTCTTATGTTTCCTTTTTTCGCTCAAGAGAGAGAGAGAGAGAGAGAGAGAGAGAGAGAGAGAGAGAGACAGACAGACAGACAGACAGACAGAGATGGGTTGAAAAGGGAGAGGCTGGTGCAGTACAGTTAAGGTTATTAAATACGGCGATGAATTACGGATGACTTGATGAGCCTCATAATGGGATACTGACTGCATAAGTACAGCATGATAAATACAGTATTTTCCTTTGTATTTCAAGACCATGAAAAAAGAGATTATAAAATATATTGAAAACACATCACAACAAAATGTTAGAAAAAACGTACATACATACATACATACTGTAGAGAGAGAGAGAGAGAGAGAGAGAGTAGCACCATGCAGGTGAAGATATCTTTCCAGATTAGACGGTACACCTGTACTGGTCATCAAATGAACTCCTAACCTCACTCACTCACCTCCCATCCCACCATCCACCAATCACAGACATTCCAGTGGGAAGAACATAAGAACATAAGAAGAGAGGATAACTGCAGTAGGCCGGTTGGCCCATGCTAGGCAGCTCCTAGAAGAGTAACTGAACTACTAGAATGAGATAAGGACAGCAAAGAAGAAGGCTCTCCCCCGCCCTCCAAACCCTCCAGCCGAAGCCGGCAGGAAAAAGTCAGAAAGAACACCACGCCGTATAGAAAAACTGGCGTGGACATTTTACAGGAAAGTGTGAAAGGAGAATAGAGACTATCATAGTGTAACCTGAAAAGAAAATTTATTTTTGAATTAGTATTGGTTATAATATTTTCTTCATTCTATATCCACCCTTTATTTGTCATATGCTTATCTAGCCTATGCTTGAAACTCTCAATGGAAGAGGCAGCAACTACTTTACTAGGTAGCTTATTCCATTCGTCTACTACTCTATTACCAAACCAATTTCTACCGATTTCCTTACTGAAACGGAATTTTTCTAGTTTGAAACCATTATTTCTAGTTCTATCCTGTATGCTCACTTTAAGTACCTTGCTAATATCTCCCTTATTTATACCATTCATCCACTTAAACACCTCAATTAAGTCTCCCCTTACTCTACGCCTCTCTAGCGAATGCAGACTTAGTCTTTTCAGTCTGTCTTCATATGACAGGTTCCGGACGTCATGTATCATTTTAGTCATTCTTCTCTGTACATTTTCTAACGAATTAATATCCATTCTATAGTAAGGACACCAGAATTGTACTGCGTAGTCTAAATGTGGCCTTACTAATGCTAGATAAAGTTTTAGTATTACTTTAGATGATCTATTGCTCACGCTTCTCGAAATAAATCCTAGGACCCTATTTGCTTTATTTCTCGCATTAATGCACTGTTGCCTAGGTTTAAGGTCGTTACTAATCATAACTCCTAGATCTCTCTCGCATTCCGATTTGCTAATTTCTTTGTTATCTAAGCTGTATTTAGTATCTCCAATGGTCTTGCCTACGTTAAGTACTTTACATTTTTCAACGTTAAATTCCATTTGCCAAGTTTTAGACCATTTGGACAATGTATCGAGGTCTTTCTGTAAGTTATGGCAATCGTCAGTCGAGTTAATGATACGCCCTATTTTTGTATCGTCGGCAAATTTGCTGATGCTGCTATTGACTCCTAAGTCTAGATCATTTATATATATGATAAATAATAAGGGACCGAGTACTGAACCCTGTGGTACACCGCTAGTTACTAATCCCCAGTCCGACTTAGTTCCATTTATTAATACTCTCTGCTTTCGTCCTTTCAGCCAGGATTCTATCCATTTTAAGATATCGCCGTCTATACCGTGTGCTCGAACCTTTCTAACTAACCTTTCGTGTGGGACTCTATCAAAAGCTTTACTAAAGTCCAGATAAATAACATCGTAAGCTTTATCGCTATCTACTGCCTCATAGACCTCCGAGTAGAATGACAACAAATTTGTGAGGCAGGATCGTCCTTGCCTGAATCCGTGCTGACTTTCGTTTATAAGATTAAATCTTTCTAAGTGCTCTCTAATCTTATTTGCCAAAATTGACTCTAACATTTTTCCTACTATTGACGTTAGACTTATCGGACGATAATTCGACGCAGCTGATTTATCACCCTTTTTAAAGATGGGCACTACGTTTGCGGTTTTCCACGCCTCTGGAACTTCTCCTGAACTTAAAGAGTCATTAAATAACGTTAAAAGTGGGTGACATAATTCTTCTTTGGTTTCTTTTATAATTTTTGCATATATATCGTCCGGACCTGGCGATTTTTTGAGGTTTTAACTTATTAATTTCTTTCAATACGTCCTCCTTACTAATGGTTATTTTACTAAGAATATTTTCCGTATTCTCATGGTAAATATTTGCTGCTTGAGGGACCAGGCTTAGATTTTCCTTGGTGAATACTGATATGAAATAATTATTTAGGATGGAGCACATTTCTTTATCTTCACTGGTAATGTCACCTGATTCTGTTCTGAGTGGTCCTATCCTATCTTTATTTTTCGTTCGGTACATTTGATAAAAACCCTTGGGGTTTTCTTTTTGATTCACTGGCAACCTTAATTTCATAACTTCTCTTTTGCTTTTCTTATCTCCCTCTTTACTTCTCTATTTAAAATTGTGTACCGGTTACGTAAGTGTTCCTCTCCACGTTTTATTTTTCTATATATTCCTTTCCTTTGGCCTATGAGAGATTTTAATCTGTTGTTTAACCATCTAGGTTCCGAATTATTAGTTCTAAACGGCTTTGAAGGAATATATCTATCTTGGCCTCCGTGTATTATATTTATTAACTCGTTATACTTCTCACTGGTTGAACGTCTGCTTGGTACTGTAGCTGAGTTAATTTCCGTCACCTGGACTACATTCCTATCCCCAGGTGTTTCCTGCGCCTGACCTATGACCTGGGATTCCACACTGACCTGGCATTCCCTCCAGTAGCTAATCTCCCTGTGGAATACCGTTCGAAAATATGGAATACCGTTCGAAAATATGGAATACCGTTCGAAAATAAGGAATACCGTTCGAGTGGGATGAGCTCCGCCGCCTCTCGCTGTCGAGACTATATTCACTAGAGCGAGCGAGTTGTCCACTCCCTCACCTGCATCCACCACCTCGGAAGAATTGGATGGTGTGGGAGTTGATGTGGATGATGTGGAAATGATTGAATAAGGAAACAGAAAATATAAAAAAACAATTAGGTTTAAGACTTTTTTTGTTCGAAATGCTTACAGTGAATAACGTAATTGTTTTGGTGAAGGTTTATTTAAGTTTATTTGAGTGAAGATTTATTCAAGTTGACAGTTTCTGTTACACTTACAAAAGTGCAGTTACATACATAGTTACTACAACGTATGAAGTGTTTTGGTGATGGTTAAGTGGTTTTTGGGGTGGTGGTGGTGGTGGTGAGCTAGACGTCGCCAGAAATGGGGGATAGGTGAGTACAGTACTGTTCCCTTGTATCCTACATATCATTACAGAATCTTTTATCCGAAAAAATCGATTAAACGAAACATTGATTTTCGGAAAAAAGAGGCTTCACTGTATTTGGAAGACCTGAAACATGCAGTCTAACAAAATTGTTTGGGTGTATACTTAGGAGTGCTCAGAAAGAAATGGAAAGGATCATGGTGGGTGCTACAGTAGCAGATAAAAACAGAGCTTTCTGGATAAGGGAACAAATGAAAGTGGAGGATATAACCTCTATAATTTAGAAGGAGAACTGAATGTGAACAGGTGAGTCATTTGTAGACAGAAAACAGAAAGACAGCCAGGCTAACTGAGTGACATACCAGATACACAGAGAGAAGAGGTATCATAGGACAAGATAGCAAGACTAGACTGAGATTTGCTGGGTCTGGATGGAAGAAGTTGACAGCCAATTGAGAGAGGCCTTTGTCCTGCAGTGAACTGACTATAGTTAATGATGATGATGATGGCGTATGCTGGTAGTGGACAAACTCAAACTGATAATAATGATTAGTACGAGTATTCAGCGGAATAAGTAAATGAAGCCAGGCTCTCTCTCGCCCTGTCTTCTGTACATGTTTCTTTATTGTTCTATTTCCTTTCGTGCTTAATGCCTCTCTGTCATCAGATACACCAATTTACAGGCAGATCGAGACAGCCACTTCACATCATACCTTCCCGTGTGTTCTTACCTTGCTTAATTGTTCTTATCTAATAGCACCTTTACAGGAATGGGTGAAGCTCATACTCTCCCGTGTATTAAACTACTGTATTTTTATCATGCATACCCTTAAATCTATGAATAGTTTGGCACACACTGTTTCATTCGGTAGTGTATTCCACTGATCAATTGCCCTACAGTATTTGGGAAACTGAATTTCTGTACATCTTTATCACCTCTTTTTTTGTTGTTCTTGTTGTTCTTTGTATTGTTCTCTTGCTGATGCTTCCCCATAGATTATGTATTCATTTGTCTATTCTCTCCTGCCTCAGATGCATTTATAAAGCATAATCATGTCTCCTCATTTCCTTCTCTCCTGTTTTGTTCATAGATTCAAATTTTCTAATTTCTTCATAGCTTAGATCCGTTAACCTTGGGTACCCAGTTTGTAGCTGCCCTTTCTACTTTTTCAATCTCAGTTTGAGATGAGGATTCCAGACTACTGATGCTCATTATATGGTTGGTCTGATGAATGATGTTATTATCTTTCACAGCATGTCTTCATTTGTATATATGAATGCTATTCTCATCTTAGCAAGCATTGTATGTATGTTACGTACCTTCTCTCTGATGTGGTCAGCCGGAGACAGTCTGTTATTGATAATCACTCCTAGGTCCTTCTCCCTCTCTGACATGTGTAGGGTTGAACTCTCTAACTTTTAATACCAATCTGGGCTTTTTTCACTTTTACCAAACTTAACCCCGTCCATGGCCGTGGGTCCAGAATTTTATGTACACCCCAGGCTGACGCTGGGGTCATTTTCTGAAGTTTCGAATTTTTTTTTTGTTTTTGCTTGCCATATTGAAGAGAAAGTTCAGACACGCCTAACTGTGCATATCCCAGCTTCTTAGACCCACTCTGTAGCTTGCAATGGAGCGTGAAAGCTGCAGAAATATCGGCAACTGATATTCGCCGCTGAAAGGTTCTGCTGCACTGCAACATCGCACGTGTCAATATTTTTTTTACCCCCAAAACACTGTGAATGGTGCTGAAATGTTGCGCATATATTAGATATGATGATATCGAATGATTTTAGCAAATAATATGTTAGGACTGGCTAGAAAAAAATTATGAATATTTTTTCACCTTTTTGATATAAAATATGTTTATGGTAGTGTCGAGTTATTTTTTAAGTTATCGTTGTGTCCATGCTTGGAAAAAGGAGGGAAAGGGTTGAATTTTCAGCCCTAAATGCGAGAACTGCCCATCCCCCGAAGCTAGGCTCTCCCACGGGAGATGAGGGTCAGATCCGATTAGTAATAAGAAGTTAAGTCTCAACTTGCCGCTCCCACACCAGGGGCAAGGGTAAAAATAGAATCGTAATGCAGTTTCAGAACTACGAATAAGTCTAATTGTTACGAATACAAAGCAGAAATAAATACGTTTACAGACGAGGGAAAACGTTTTTTTCCTGTAATAACACGTCCATCTTTCTCTATCATTTTACCTTGTTATTTTCGCAATATATGTAGCTGCCTGTCTGTTGTCAGTGTGGGAAAGTATATTTTCTGCCTGGGTAAGGAAAAAAGGTACAGCTGGATGTTTCACAACACTTTACACCGTCAGAATTGCGAGACAAGCTGCCATAATCACATTGCACGAGCTGATTAGCAGGAAGGGAAGGAAGTTCTTTTCACCCACGAAAGTATCACGTGAACACAAAAAACTATCCTGTTATGCTTGTAAAAAGGCAAAGAATATGTAAAATTATTCAAAACAGTGCAACAAACCAGAGCAAATATGTAAAGATACCAAAAATAAATTTTTCGTTTATTTTCATGTGTTTTTTGTCTATGCCTCTGTTTATTCATAATCGTAAACAAGGTGGTTGTGTGTGTTTTGCAAGAAAGGAAAAAGATTATATTTTCTGTCTGCGTCGAGATAATGGGTGTATTTATGTGTGTTTAAAGCATGGCCACGAGTGAAAAAATCGTACATCCATTGTTCACAGCAGGTGGCTAACTGACAGTGACAGATGAGGTGTGATAGCGTGAAGGTCATTCTCATATCCCAGATGTTCGTTTACTTCCCGCAAGTTTTCACAGTTTTCTACAAATTGCACTGAATCGAATGATCCAAACCAATATAATAAACCTGAGCAAATAGGTAAATATACCAAGACAAAAATGTATTTTTCACTTATCATGTCTTTTTTGTTTGTGCCTGTACTAATTCGCAATCGTAAACAGGTGAGTGTGTGTGTTTTGCAAGAGAACACAAAAATTATATTCTCTGCCTGGGTAAAGATAATTGATGTACTGTAGTTGTGTTTGTTTAGGCATGGCCAGGAGTGAAAAAAGATCGAAAATCCACTCATCACAGCAGCAGCCTCTGAACTGCTTGACGAGGTGTATGGGAGTGTAGTGTAGGTCAGTCTGAAGACGTTCAGAACGTTCGTTCACTTCCCAAAAATTTTTACAATTTCTTATTGGCCGCGCTCAAACGATGCCTGAGGCCTTTTATCAGCTAAACATCGTTCGACACCGGCGGCCATTGAGGTGTTAATTACATGACACTTGTCCACCTTAAATTCCATTTGCCATTTACTGCTCCAATCATTAAGTTTATTTAATTCCTCTTGTAGCTCTTTGCAAGAATCTGTGTTCGTAGTTTTGCTTTGTATTTTTGCATCACCAGCAAACATATTTAGATAGCTTCCATTTCCAGTGTTACTGTCTGTGTCATTAATATATACTAAATATATAATTGGTGCCAGCACTGAGCCCTGTGGACCTCCGCTAGTCACTTCCCTCCATGATGAGTAATTTCCCCTTAGTACTGTTCTCATTTCCGTTTTTCCGAGAATATCCTGCATCCAACAGTACATGTGTGTGTGTGTGTGTGTGTGTGTGTGTGTGTGTGTGTGTGTGTGTGTGTGTGTGTGTGTGTAGCAGTGATTTACCAGTTTGCATTAAATTTATGTCAGTTGATATCAGGTACATGGTGCAAGGAAAGCATACACTAACTCAGTTTAAAAGGTAGGCTCATGTACTGGTATGATACTCTTTAATGTCATCACGGCTCATGGATGAAGGTATGGTTCCCACATGATAATCGCGACCCTTTTTACTGATGATCGCAATCATAAGTGTAGGATGGAATGTCTGATTCCCTCTGCCTGATAAGTCTGCCCTTTAATCGATCTCGTACATCTTCAACTTCCTCTTTAAACTTTTTTTTTTATTTTTGTTTATCTTACAGAGGAAACAGTGACCCTTCGAGTTTTACAGTAACTTAATTTCCGTGCATTCTCTGTTTTTCATTATCCTGTGTATATTGACAACCATTGTTCCATCTCACTGATATGATTCACTGTATGTCTGTTTATCTTATGATTCCTTTTCCATTTAATATATTATGGTGAGGTAAGGTATTAATGATTATGTTTGCTCCATTGACACTAGATGCATTCACACTGGTGTAGGCCAATGTTTCTCAAACTTTTTTTTACTTCTTTCCCTACTTGTGGGGAATTAAGTAACATCCTTGTGGCCTTCTTTCAAATTTCTCTCAGGTCATTCGAAATTAATGATGAGAAAAAAAAATGTTTTAATGCTCTCCATTTATGTCAGAAAGCGTATTTTGTTGCATATCAATTGGATGGATGACACTGTTTGCTTTCAATCACTCAACTGATTCGAGGTGGAGTCACTGACAACACACATCTAATATCTGGGTTCACATCCATCTGATTGTGTCATTTACTTTTTATGTGCGGAAGGGTGGAGAAACCTGTTTCACATAAATATATTTTGGATAAAGGCAAGTTGACTCTACAGTAAGTGCGATTTCAGTTACTTTTGGATATTACAGACACATCGAGCACAAGAACACACTCGGGGATTTTTCTTCAAAAACGTTTCTGGAAATAGAATCATTCTTGAGGTCAAGGAATTCGCCCTGAACATCATTGGGAATGACAACAATCTTAAGAGTATCAAAGAAAGGATTCTTCTCCAATTTCCCTTCTTCCTCCCTGAATTCTGGGATGAATCTTTTGAGCTCACTTTCAAAGGATATTATGTGCTGAACTATTTCACTTCTGAATGATGGGTCAAGTAGATGATCCTCTTTAATCTCAAGAACGTTGAAAGACTCTCAAACATGACAAAATTTTTTGCACACTCTTTCCTTTTGCCAGTTCTGAAGTTTATCAAGAAATGGATGGATGCAGTCCATGAGATGAAATACATTTCTTTCATTGCCTTGTAGGTTGAGACTCAGTCTGTTTAGCTGTTCTAAAATGTCGGCCAGGTATCAAGATGGGACTCCCACTTAATAGACTTAATAGATCATCCTTCCCTTTCAATTCCAGAAAAGTTTACGTTCTCTCCGAAGCTCCAATACCCTCTTCTCAACATTGACCTTGGAAAGTCATTGCACTGTGGAGTAAAAGAGGATGGATTTATGCTCTGAATCCATGTCCTCATAGAGTTTCTGGAAAAGGCGAGAGTTCAAATCACCTGTTTTCACAAAGGTGACACATTTTATCACTACCCCCAGGATGTTGCAAAGGGCATCAGAGAGGGCTTTTCACTCCAGTGCAAAAAGACAGATCATACAGCGAACCACTTTCGCATTTGAAGCTACTTCCTTGAAATGCTTCTTTGGCCGCAATTTTTATCCCAGCATCACTGAAGCCCCATCGTTATAGACGCCAGTGCAATTTCTCCACTCCAGGCTATTCCGTTAGCTGTGAAGAAAAGAATCAACTTTTCATCACATCTAAAGCAAACTTGATAGTTTCAAGCTGTGTACAGAACAGATATTCATCACTGATGTCATGCATGTATACATACCTCACAAACACAAGTAACTGTGCACAAGTACTACCATTTGTTGACTCATACAACGGATCTGCAAACATACCTGTTGGAGACAATGTAACCTGCATATTTGTTTCATGATATCAGCTGACATTCACTAATTCTCCGTTTCGCTGTGTCGTTCGATAAGAAAACCTGTTGAGTATTATGTGCACTTCAGTTTCCAAGAATCCACTTGACCATCTTACCAGCACACGGCTTAATTAAAGTTTTGCCAGTCGTGTGGGCCTTTTTCTTCCTTGTCATTCCAAGGGAAACGTCATATGAATCTTCTACTACATTTAAGTTCTGTTGCTCGAAAGCACCACTCCCATCCAGTCTCTGTTTTCCCAAACTCTGTTCATGGCGTTTGAAAAAACTGGGGTCTTGTTACCCATACTAAAGTGGATTGTCTTCAGATGATGATTCAGCATACTAGGCCTCATAGAATCATTCCCCAGCACTTCGAAACACAGCACACACTGAGATTTCTCGATGCTATCAGCGAGGATTGATGTAAATTCATAGTTAATGAATTCATCATTGTACTTCCTCTTCTTAGCAACACTGACAGCCATTGCAAATCTATCTATCTATCTATCTATCTATCTATCTATATATATATATATATATATATATATATATATATATATATATATATATATATATATATATATATATATATATATAATAATAATCAGCAGTTTGAGTATCAACTGCAGGACTGGCCTATCCCTACCGAAGTAGGGACGATACAGCCAATGTATCTCGACCAAGTGGCTTAGGCTGTCTAGTAGAGATTGTATGTAGGGTGTGAAGTGCTTGTAAGTGTAATTGTAGTGTTGGAGTGGCTTTGGATGTGTGTGTAGTCTTTGAACCAAGTGTAATCGGCCCGCACAAGCTGACTGGGTGCAAGCATACTTTATAGTATGCGACACTAGTTCAACCACAGCACCCCTTGTGTCCGGCAATGCAGTAAGTGGCCTGAAGAACGCTCACAAAGTTTATTACCCTGGCGGGGCGTGAACCATTATTCTTCAGTGTACGATCACCCACACTTTGCCACTGTACCACAGAGACTCCACATATATATATATATATATATATATATATATAGATATATATATATATATAGATATATATATATATATATATATATATATATATATATATATATATATATATGTATATATATATATATATATATATATATATATATATATATATATATATATATATATATATATATATATATATATATATAAGTCAAACAGATAGCAATAGAAGAATGATAAACTTTAAACTTTTCTGGCCACGTGCACCACAATGAATTTATTCACTATATTGATTTAAAATCAATGTTGAAAAAAATCACCAGCGTCAAACTACTTTCACCAGATTAGCATGACCTATTTTTAATTAAACCCAAGTGAATTAAATCTGAATGCAGTTTGAAATAACTGGTTTTCAGGATTTGATTTTTTTGCATACAATACTACATTCATTTGTTCGTTATATTATGTTTCTAATAAGTTACAGTAAGTTCCAGTAAAGAAATCTCGAGTTAACATTGTAGGTGTTACTACTAGCGCAACTGAAGCAATATTTCTCTGGCGTAATCGAAATATTATATTATCTGAATTTTCCGTGTACGGTAGCTGGGTTATGTTTTCGCCTTTATTTGTGGAATGATTATGGAAAATCATGGTTACACTGTAAGATAATACTGTAATGGGAAATATCATGTGAGATTGCTAAATGCAGCATTACACTTTGAATAATCGTATTTAATCATTACTGCACCATTGTCAAACTGTCACAAATTTTGACATCAAACAGTAAATGTTGAGGCACAATGTTTAGCCAAAAAGTCGTCAAACGCAACGAAAGAAATATAAGATACCACATATGAATGCGCAGTCATCCAAAAACTTCAATAATTATAAGTAGCAAAAAAAAAAAAAAAACTTTTATATATTTATCTTTGCCAGATGCCTTAATCCCGTTAGTGGTGTCCAGAAACAAATCGCCTCCATGTCACTCTGACTCCCACCATTTCAGATACTGTTTAATTATGTAGCCAACTCTACCCTGCATTAAAATTTCACATTGTCATAAATTCCAAGTGAGAGCTGCTAAATCCGCATTGAAACTGGGTAGGGTGAAAACAATTTACTCTAACCCTAGACAGGTAACCAAGGGTCCATTTGATCCCGGTCATTTTTTTTTTTTTTTTTACATTTTTCATATATCAAAAAAAAAAAAAAAAAATCCAGGAACCTGACCCTTCCTCTACCTTCCAGACTAGTTAGGTAGATTAGAGAGGTGATTGAGTCATTCCTGTATGTGGTACTGATTTGGCACTAGAGAGGCACTGGGGTACATTGGACCGCGGGTTACCTGATGTGTAAACAAAAATATTGTTTGCAAACGTGTGTGTGTTGTAAATATAGACGGTTCCTAATGATGATAGTCGTTAATATTTTTCCTTTTCTTTTTATGCAAAGTAATACATGGCAGACTTTGAGTGACTTTGAGTTATTTTGTTTATTGTAAACAGATTCTTCTTCGTTCAACTTTTTTTTTTTTTCGCAAAATCTCAGTAAGTTCTATTTATGTTGTGATATAAACCCAAATGGAAATCTCATTTTGTATAAGGATTATGTAAAATATATATATCTATTTCTTCTGAGTATTCCCTATATATAGAATTATTATTTCGTTTTTTTACTTTCTCGTTTGCAACTATGTTTCACATGCCCAGTGTCTCCTTTTGTTTACAGAAAGTCTCATTCACGGTCCTAACCCCTAAAAGACGGTCAACATTCCAGAATGTCCGTCAAGGAAAAGGTGGTTGATATTCTAGAACACATTTCCATTCCATGGGCCTACTATACCAAGAGTGTGGTTAGGGTTTCTGTATTGATTGCTTCACAGAATACCACACACCGAAGACATTTACATACGTATAATTGTAAGTGTAGAAACATAAGACAAGAAAGATTATATAAATATATATATATATATATATATATATATATATATATATATATATATATATATATATATCAGCAGCAGCAGCCACTTATTCTGATGACGTTTTTTGGTGTTTGAGGATTAAACATTAGTTTTACTCCGATTCATCTATTTAGCCCTACTTTGAGACTTTCTCTGTTCAGGTCATTTAACATTTCTTGCAATGTCTCTGCTGTTTCTGAGTTTAGGACGATCTCATCTGCAAATCTTAAGTGGTTTAGCTTTTCTCTATCTATGTCCACTACTTTGTTTTCCCAGCCTAGCCTTCTGGAAATACTTTCTAGGCATGCTGTAACTTCGGTGAAATTGTATCTCCCTGACGCACGCCCTTCTCAATCTTAAGTTTCTCAGAGTCCTTATGTAATGTAACTGTAGCAGTTCCCTCTTTATATAATTATGTTTTCGAGCAGTTTTACAATGTTCTCATCCACTCCTTGTTCTCGCAATGAATTTATAATTGCTATGTGTTCCACTGAGTCGAAAGCCTTTTCTTAATCAACAAAACCTAAGAACAGTGGTTTATTTTATTCTGTTGTTGTCTCAGTTAGCTGATTCATTGTGTGTAGATGATCAGTAGTCGAGTACCCGCTTCGGAATCCTGCCTGTTCACGAGGTTGGTTTTCCTCCAAATTTAGAGTTATTCTGTTTGAAAGGGCTTTAGTGAAGAGTTTGTAAATGACTGATAGCAAGCTAATGAGTCGATAGTTACTAAGGTCTTTTGAGTCCCCTTTTTTGTAAAGTAAAATAACTATTGCATTACATCATGTTTTGGGAATTTTCTTATTTTTTATAAATTGCGTAAATACTGAGCAAGCCTATTCTGTACTTCTGCTCCTGCATCCAACAGTAAATCTGCTACTATTCCATCTTCTCCCGGAGCCTTCCCTCTTTTCATATATTTGAGAGAATTATTTACTTCGTCTGGTGTTATCTCGGGTATTTCACTTGTGTCAACTGAAAAGTTAGCTGTTGGTACTACGGTTTTTGATGCATACAGTTCTTTGTAAAATTCTTCAACTCTCTTCAACATCTTATCTCTGCATTTGATGACTTCACCGTTTTTGTCTTTTAGTGATGCAATTTGTTGCTTTCCGAGTGCCATTTTACTTCGGACCTGTTTCTGACTTTTTCCTTTTTTTATGGTTTCTCTGATCTGATCCATGTTTCTCTTTCTTTTTCCTTTTCTTTGTCTTTTGTTGATAAGCTTATTTAATTCCGCTCTTTCTATTGCATCTTTCTTTTCACTTTCATTTCCTTTCTTTTTTTAATAAGCTAGAGTGTCTTTTCTGAATACTTCTTGGCTTTAATTGTATTAGGTTTTCCTACTTCTTCCGCTGATTCTTTTAGCACTTTTGTTAGACTGTCATTCAGCTCATCAGTGTCACATTCAGCATTACTGAGAGCTTGAAATCTCTTCCTTATTTCCAACTGATAGGCGACTTTGTTTTCGTTTACTTTTATTGGGTATATCATTTTGTCTTTAATCGTCTTCTTTCTTTCACTTTTGAAATCGAATCTTGCTGTGCAACCCACCATTCTATGGTCACTACCGATATATACTTTGATGATAACTGTGACATGTGTGATCGTGTTATTCTTATCTGCTGTAATGAAGTCGATTTCGTTCTTTGTTTCTCCATTTGGGCTTCCCCAGGTCCACTTTCTCCCTGTTCTTTTGTGAGAGAAGGTGTTCATTATTCTCATGTTATACATTTCTGCAAAGTTTACCAGCATTTCTTCTCTTTCATTCCTTTCTCCCACTCCAAATTTTCCCATACATGCATCTCCATTTTTTTATTTTCCAACTATTGCATTGAAGTCTCCCATGGGTATAGTATAGTGTGTAGTGTTCAAAGTGCACCGTGAAGAAACAGAACAGTGAACATAATGTAAAAATAATATATTTTAGTCCACTGCTACAAATAAGAGCAGAAAACAAGGCTCTGCTCCCCTGCTCTCAGTCACGTACACTGAGAGTGACCTTGACGGGCCACCACCCCTCTCACCACCACCCAGCCCATGTGCAATTTGAAGTAACATCAAATATCTGTTTTTTCAGCTATTCTGATCCACTTATGCGTGTTTTGCCTGATTTCATAACACTTTTCTTTCCAAAATAACTCGCCCCACACGGAATTAAATTGGAGAGTAGCCCGCCATTTAAGGATTAAAGGAGGGGCAAGGAACAGTAGATTTCACCTGAAAATTTTTCAACAAACCAGCTTAGAGAAAAATATTGAGGCTTTTCAATGTTCTTTTTTAATTTTTTTCAAAAGCAAACTCTGCTTAAATACTCTTACTTCTAGGGTTAAATGAAAAAAGATGGCTGAAATTACACATATATCAAAGAATATTTCAATACAACAAACATAAATATTTCTTTTTAATTCTTTAACTGGGAGTCCAAAGGACCCCGGGATACCTGTGGTGAAACAAAATAAATAAATAAATAAATAAAAAGGGTTAACTGTCTAAGGTTAAATTCAGTATAAAACGGTGATTTTTATTTAGCATTGATTTTAACTCAGATCATTTGGTGAAAGTGAATTAGTTGAGTTTCATAATATATTTTAAAATAAGTGCTATTTTTTATTATTATTATTATTATTATTATTATTATCATCACTTTGTGCAAGTGGTCTATGATAATAAAAAACAAACGAAAGAATGAGAAAATGAACACAAATGAGA